>NC_056739.1:948896280-948983780 GCF_019279795.1 Protopterus annectens | reverse complement strand
ATTAAACTACTTAACTATCAAGATGTATCTACAATTCAATCAGCCGGGGAAAAAAAGGCATATAATGTGGAATGGCAATAAAATGTACTTTACACAAGACCTCCCTTTACAAATAAAACAGGAAAGACAGAAGTTAACAGTTTTTTGTGCTATTCCTTGAAGGTGGTGACACCGAAGCACTAGAGAATAAAAGTTTGGTACTTGCCTTGCTGTTTGTTCTTGTTTTTTTTGGGTCAGAGTTGTTTTATTATTGGAGGAAGGAGAAGCAGTTGTTTATTTTAGTTTTTTGTGCTTACCTGATTCAAAAGAACATAAAATTCCAGATGAAGTATCCCAATGTGCTTGTTTTTCAGCATAATGGCACCAAATACTCAGCCTCTACAGTAAAAGAAGCCAAAACAGCATTTATGAATGCTTTTAATGAAGTTCCCACAAACAAAGACAAAAATAGAAATAAACTAAATCCCACTTCAATAGCTTCCAGATAATTTCTGATTAGTAGTTTGACTGCATTTAACTCATATTTACCTAATTTTGGATAAAATCCAGTAGTTTTCTCAATCAAAATCGCGGTCCTGTTGTATTCAAATGTGAAACCATGCTCGCATGAGGGCAGCCTGACCTTTCAACTCTGTAAACATTGGAGATTTGAAGAAACAAGCACTTTTTCACCTAGTCTAACATTGGTAACAGCAGATTCACATCTAGGCCATTGAACAAAGCACAAAAAAATTAAAAAAAATTAAGATTAGAGACTTTAGAAAGATCCTTACTAAAGAAACAATTCCCACAACTAAGGAAATGGAGCTAAGACTTTTACTTGATGTCACTAAGCCGCACAATAATAAGAACAACTGCAGATTCAACAGAATTTCCCAAAAGTAAAGCTGAGACACTAGAAGAGACTGAATTGCATACAGGACTTTTGAAAGGACTCTAAACTGGTACCAAACTATAATTAACCTAACAAATGCAATAATTATTCCACAATTTGCAAAGTGTGCCTCTTTTTATCTAAGGGTTAAGATACTTCATTTAATAACTCAGAACCCTAAAGGAGACTTTTAAACATAATGCATTACATGTCTGAGAAAGTGAGTACTATGCAGCATGCTTTCATAATGATGCATTATATAACCTAGAAAATAAAACTGCAAGAAATGTTATACATTAAATGCACTAGCTTCTTGAGGAAATTCTGCATCTATTAACAGAATGAATGATGCTATAGACTAAAGGTCATGATTTACTGCATAACTATTGCAGAATGGTGTAACGTTTAGCAGATATATCTAACCTATATAATGCTAAATAGGCATAGCACCTAATACAGTTATATAACACTAAAGGATACACTGGGGTGTGACAGTCTCCACTTATACTGGCTCTGAGCATGAATTACTACTATGTTTACATGATTAGCAAAGAATACAAGTGTAAATATATATATACACACACATCTATGACCTTATTTTCTTGTAAATATACTTCTGAAATGATTCCTCAATTTTGTTTATGCAGCCCACAGACTATTGACAGTTTAAATGATTTGTTTAGAGTGTTTAAAACAATAGAAATGCATACATTAGTGTTACTGTTATAATAATAAGTGGACTATGGTTTGCTAGATTTGTCTCGGAAATGGACAGAGTCCCTCTATGATACCACATACCAATCTACCCTACAGTAAAGTATATATGCTGTAGATATATGGCTCTAAATAACTATGACAGTACCCTAGCTAAACTACTTTGTAATTCAATGTCAACTAACACCTATTCCTTTTCTCTAGACCTCTTACCTACTATAACTATATTTATAGCCCTGGTTGAGCTGGGAAATAGCGCAACTGTGCTGTGGGAATGGACACACATCTGGACTATTATCGATGTGATGTTTTTAAACTGACTTACCATATTTTCATACCATTTTATCCTAGGGATTTACTAGATACATGGTTACTTATCCATCACTTTAGTAAAAACTTCTTAGTTATAATATTAATCTCTTCCAGGCCAAGTAGTTACATGAGTAGGCACGGAGGAAGAGCAGGGAGTGATAATGTGCTGCTTGCTGAAATCATGATACAAATTAATTTTTTATTAATACTAAGAAAACTAAGTCTATACATACTAACACAAAAGAATTAACTTTATATGATGTGGAATATTGATTCTTGGAATGGAAACGGGATCCAGATATCTAAAAAGAAGAAATTATTTTTTTCATTTAGCTATAAAGTCAAAGCGAATATAATCATGATACAGAAGACTCATATGCTAACTGAACAATGGAAACAGGAGTTAAGGAAAAAATGGATTAAAACAATTGTGGCCACGGGGGGCAAGTCAAATAACAAAGGTGTTGCAATTATTGTCAAGCAAACATTTCAAGACACCATTCTAGAAGGATTTCATAGTATCCCTATATAAGTTATTATCTAATTTCCCTGACCATTGCTATATTATTGGAGGAGATTAGAACATTGTTCAAAACCCCTTCATAGACAGATCAAACACTAGCACTCCATATATCTCATAGGTAATTGATGCACTCAGTGAGTTAAAAAGAGACTTTATACTTTTTGATCCATATCACATTCAGACAAAAAATAATCCTAATGGCAAATATACATTCTACTCTCAGTGTCACAAAACTTGGTCTAGACTGGATTTTTTCCTAATATCAAATACCTTTTTGAATTTTGATATAGCACATAATACAGATACCCGATTCTTTTCAGATCATTCCACAATTATGCTCACTATTAGCTGGTTTGGAAAGACAGACAACACTAATCAATTTAACTGGACCTTAAATCCCAATCTGTTAACTACTCAAGACAGAAGGCACCCCCCAGCCGAGGATCGAATCCTCTTGCTCTTGCTGCGGCATGCGCAATGGCAACCACACCACCACCCACCGTGGCCCATCTCTGTTACAAAGAGGAAATAATTCAGAAAGTAGAATCTATACTTAAAAACCTTCTTACACAATCAGACTCTTCCCAAATGCCCTTTGATATCCAACGGGCCTCTGTGAAGGTTGTAATTAGAGAAATAATGATCAGTAAAGCATTGTACTATAAGAAAAAAACATGCAGCTAAAGAAACATTGCTTAAAAACAAAATTACTGAACTTGAAAATAAATTACAAACAAATTATGACCAAGAAATAGAAAAACAAATAGCTCTACATCAGAAAGAACTATACCTTTTAAATGCTAATAATGTCTCTTTTCAAGAAATAAAAGCAATAGCCAATTATGCTGAATGGGTACAAATGCCATCCAAATTCCTAGCCAGCCTAATAAATCAAAGAAAATCATTCCAAATAATTCTACAACTTATATACAAAGATAAAAAATTACATCTCCAACCAGAACAAGGTTCAACTATTTGAGGAATTATATTTGCATGCATACAGAGAACAATCCAACACTATAATAAATCAATAACACAAAACAAAACGCCCAACAAACACCAGGTACCTTCGCAAATGATAAGCACAAGTCTATAAACAACAGTAAAGCTGCTAAGGTAAGGCTCCAGAATTCAAATGTAGAAAAATCATCAATACTTCTTTCCAGCAGTACTGACTTTATTGCAACACAAGCGCTTTCACACTCAGCTTCATCAGGTGTATGAAACAATATAAAAAAAACACACCTTTTATACCATACATTTAAATCATGTCATTCATTAACACTTAAAAAGACATGTTAATTTCATACAAGTTTAAAAACAGTATACAAAAATGTATACCAACAACTATTAAAATGAACTTGACTTGATTAATGGACATAATTTATACAATAATAATAATAATAATAATAATAATAATAACAACATTAAAAAAGAACATCATTAAAAGGATGCATATAATAAATGCACTTGAACTATCTATGTATAGCTCTTTTACTAAGAAAAGTTTTCATGGGCACACAATCATTAACCCCGTGCCCATTGTTCGCTCTAAGCACTACAATCCATTTCACTTCCATTTCTTCTGTTCTAGACCTAATATCACCTCCCCTAGTATTCGTTTATGTTCTACCTATAACCATAAACTGAAAGATATGATGCTCACCCATACTTGTGACATGCTTTGCCAGGGCATTGACACTACTGCCTTTCTTTATATGATATAGATGTTCTCTAACTCTTTCCTTCAAAGTACGGTCCGTTTTACCTACATAAAATTTATTACAAATTAAACAGCTAGCTAAATAAACCACATGTGAAGTATCACAAGTTGCACTTACCCTAATATAAAAATTTGCCCAGTATCAGGATGTTTAAAATATTTCTCTTTATTAATGCATTTACAAAAACTGCATTTACCACAAGGTTTAGTTCCATACTCAGATTCATTAAAAATTCTATCTTTAGTCATACATAACCTTCTCTTCAGATTTTTCTTATTTTTAAATGAGAATTGAGGTTTTCGCCCTACTAATTTACTTATATGATTATTTGTAGTGAGTATATTCCAATGTTCAGTTATAATATCTGTGTATTTCTTAACATCCCTTGTATACAAAATGCACACTCTAAGTTTATTATCATGCAAATAATTATTCTTGGTGGGTCTCTTTGCGAAATATGGCCTTGCTCTTGTATCCCTTAATTTCTTAGTTGCCATGACACTATTTTGAACCATTACCTCATCATAGCCCCTCTCTAAAAGTTCATGACTTGTTTTCACTATCTGTCTCTCATACTCATTATTCTTCACACTCAATCTAGAGGCTCTAAAAAACTGATTCTGAGCCACATTTTTAAAAACATAATTAGGGTGCATACTATCTCTATTTAGTAGTTTATTTGCATAGCATTCTTTCCTATATAATCTAGTGGTAATTCTGTCTACATCATCTTTCTCTACATATACATCTAAAAAGTTAATGCCTTTATCTGAGTAATTCAAGGTAAACTTTAAAAAATCTGAAGACTCATTAATGTATTTAACAAACTCCAACAATTGTAGAGTAGTCCCTCTCCATAAGAGAAAAAGGTCATTTACGAACCTTCTATAAAATAAAATCAAATCCTTAAATGGTCATCCTGTTAAAAATTCTGACTCCCATACAGACATAACTGCATTCGCATAACTATTTGAACAGGAGCTCCCCATTGCAACACCATTCTTTTGCCAATATATTGTCTCTCTAAATAAAAAAAACATTATTAACAAGCACCAGGTTCATTAGAACCTGTATTAATTCAATTTTATCATTATCAAACGTCCCATTCTCTTCCATTAACTTCCTTAAATTCTTAATACGAGCCTCATTTGGAATGAGGGTAAATAGGGACACCACATCCAATGTAACAAAAATAATATTCTCATTTATAACTCCTTGATTCGTGAATTCATATAAATCACATAAAAAATGTTCTGTATCTTTTAAGATAAACATAGATTTATTAATCAAAATCCTTAAATTTTTCTCTGAATATATTGAAATAGGATCCGTACTCCAGCCATTACCTGAAACTATCGGCCTCATAGGTGGTCTGAAAAAATCCTTATGCAACTTTGGTAGGCCTTGAATTATAGGAATAGTGTGATTCATTGCAATAAAATATTTAGCCAATTCACTATCTATAAGCTTCAGTTCTTCCATATGCTTTATTTGGCTATGTATAGACTGAACCATTACTTTTACTTGTGTTGATGTAACTATTTGATAGAAGTTCGTATCATTCAACATTTCATACATTAATGTATCATAGTCTAACCTATCCATTAAAACAGTTTGTCCACCTTTGTCTGCTGGTCTTATAATTAAATCAACGTCTTTCTCTAACTGTTGTAAAGCTTTAAACTCGTCTTTGCCTAAATTATGCCACTTATTTTTGGCATTGATTAATTTCTGTTCATTATAAACTTTATAAATATCCAAAATACATATCTGTTCAAAAGCATTAATCAATGCAGTTTGTTTAAGCACAAATACACTTGGTTTTCTAAAACAAAAATCATGCATGCCATGTGTTTGCTGATACATAGATTTTAAAGTCAGATTTCATGTAAACATCTTTAAATCAAACACAATATCAGTAATAGTCATATCAACAGCAAGTATAAATGAAAGTCCTTTTTCCAACACATTAAGCTCAAATTTAGATAAACTATGCATAGAAAAATTAGCAACTAATGTCTTACTTGCTGAAATGCTTTCTTGATTGTGTAAGCATTGGTCGATTCCTCGTCGAATTTCCTCTTGTATCTCGTTGTGCTCCTTCCTCTTGGCTGACTTCCTTGGTGCCCCCCTCCCCTTCTGTTCACTGATTTCTCTCTCATCAGTAATATAAAGTTCAAGCCAATGTTACTTATACTTTTTAAAAAGTTTTTTGAGCTCTCGGATATATCAACATCTATAGTGATAGGTGAGTCAATTTCAGCTGCTCTGTGGACCTCTGCTGTTGTTAAAATGGTTTTCCTTCTTGCCCCTAAATCTGTAGTGACACTACGGATTGCAGCATTTGATATATTTCCATCAGCAGCATGCTCAGTCTGATGCTGTATCTCCTCCCCTTGCCGAGTCACTCTGTTTTCAATTCGCTTAGTTGGAGATTGTGTGCTTGCATCAATGCTCACGCTGTTAGAACTGACTCTAACGGCTGTTGGAAGCATATGATCATCTGGCACTAGATCACGTGGCCAAGTAAAAATATTCCCCAGTGAGAAATCTTTACGATCTCTTTGAAGTTTTTTAAGTTTAACTTGCAAAAGCTTTCTCTTATATACAGTCACATTATCTGTAGTGTCAGTCATTGGTTTGAGTAATAAATCACTATTATAGTTTTTAAATATTTCTAAGTATTTATTCTTCACAGCTTTCAATACAACGGCATCTCGTCTTTCCGCCACCTGGACCAACAACTTTAAATACCCCAGACTAGTTGCAATATTCAATTGTTGCCATTCACTTAATAAAAGTGAATCGCAATCAGTCTGAGCGGGCATTTTTAATACTCTAAGCCCACGGGGTATTAATTTTTCTGATAGACATGCTTCCAAATGAAACTTCTCATACTGTGTGTGCTTCAATCTGCACATTTCCTTTTCCAACATTAATAAATCAGTTCTCAAGGCCAAATAATCAATATCTGGTTGCTCTTCGCCCTCTATTGCAATATTGTTTTTAAACAACGTATTTTCAATGTCACTTTAGAAATAAATGAATTAACATTAATTTCTGTCCATTGCATACTTGATTCTGGTGAATAGTCCAACTCAATCTCTTCAATCTCAGTAGCCATAAACCTGGTGTTTTTGGGCAAACCGTAAAAAACTTTAATAACACAAAACAAAACGCCCAACAAACACCAGGTACCTTCGCAAATGATAAGCACAAGTCTATAAACAACAGCTAAGCTGCTACTATCTACATAGATAGTTCAAGTGTATTTATTATATGCATCCTTTTAATGATGTTCTTTTTTAATGTTATTATTATTATTATTATTATTGTTGTATAAATTATGTCCATTAATCAAGTCAAGTTCATTTTAATAGTTGTTGGTATACATTTTTGTGTACTATTTTTAAACTTGTATGAAATGAACATGTCTTTCTAAGAGTTAATTGATGAATGACATGTGATTTAAATGTATGGTATAAAAGGTGTGTTTTTTATATTGTTTCATACACCTGATGAAGCTGAGTGTGAAAGCGCTTGTGTTGCAATAAAGTCAGTACTGCTGGAAATAATTATTGATGCCTTTTCTATGTTTGAATTCTGGAGCCTTACCTTAGTAGCTTTTCTGTTGTTTATAGACTTGTGCTTATCATTTGCGAAGGTACCTGGTGTTTGTTGGGCGTTTTGTTTTGTGTTATTCAAGTTTTTTACGGTTTGCCTGAAAACACCAGGTTTATGGCTACTGAGATTGAAGAGATTGAGCTGGACTATTCACCAGAATCGAGTATGCAATGGGCAGAATTGAATGTTAATTCATTTATTTCTAAAGTAAGTGACACTGAAAATCCATTGTTTAAAAAGAAAAACACCCCTCTTTTTGCTCTGGTAATCGACACATCTAAGGCTTTTGACAGACTCAATCAAAAATTCTTATTTTCAATATTAGCATACTTTAACATTCCCCCAGAATTTATAACATTCATTAAAGTATTATACTCCAAAACACATGCTATACTACAGGGTAATAAAAGATTCTCTTCTAGAATAGATAGTAAAAATGGAACTAGACAGGGATGCCCCCTGTCACCACATCTCTTCAATTTGTATATTGAACCACTATTTCTACTTATTGCACAAAAAAAACCTACCAACAAATATCAAATTTATATAATACAATGATTCCTTTTACAGCCTTCACAGATGACCCGAGCCTATATTTTACGATACCAAGCTCTGATATTGAGAAAATCTTAACCTCTATTAGCATTTATTCAAAATTTTCTAATTATGAAATAAACCCAGAAATATCACTAATATTTCCTACCAATCCATCCTCCAAACTAATGATATGCCCTCTACCCACAGAAATTAAATTTAAACACACTATGAAATACCTTGGAATTACCTTTCATCAAGACTCATCATTAGTATACCAAAGCAATGTAACAAACCTATGGTCGACAATACAACATGACCTTCATAGATGGGAAAAACTTCATCTATCCTTATTAGTCAGGGTTGCCATTATCGAAATGAACATCCTACCCAGAATGTCATATCGATTCAATGCTACTGACATACCAATACAAACTAAGTTCTTTCATAAACTACACTCCTCTCTTTCCAAGTTTGTTTGGTATCCTAAATCAGTCAGACTTGCATATAAAAACTGATTCTCCCTAAAAAAAAGATGCTTAGCACTTCCAGATTTTAAACTATACTATGACATAATAAGAGCCAACAGGATCCTGTCAATATCTGAATATAACGCAAGCAGGAAAACATAGTCTCCTACTTGGACAACTCTATATTATAATTATGTTAAATCTTTAAACATAAATTCCCCAGGCGCTCCCATTCTTGGACAAAAATGGTTTGAAGAACCTGAAGTTACATAAAACACTAGGAGACAACATGAAGGCACTGCAAAAACTTTTTAACTCATTGAATTTATATAATGCCTTTATTGTAATGCAACCTCTACACATGAATCCTAATCTTATGAGTAATGATAAATTGCTAAACTTAAAAATATACCCCTTGTTAAGGGAGCTGACTGTGTTAGACCTTTATTCTTATAGGAATCAATCCCTCACAGAGCTGAGAACAACACTGAGCCTACCTAAACAATACCTAATTATGCTAAGACAAACCAGAGGTATGTGTGCCAGTATACTAAATAATCCTGCAATCACACAGAAAGACATAAGTTTTGTCAAAACACTCTGGCTCTACTAACACTGAGAAAGAAAATGATAACCAGCTCATACAAACTCATTATGTCAGTAAGGTACAAAGAAGAGATACTTTTCACAAAATACTGGCATGGCATAGATCCAATAATGTCTAATGACCAAATAACTCAATCTATTCAAATGACAAATAAATATATCCCTATCAGAAAACTGAGCTACACACAGTTCATGATACTAAATAATGCGTACCTTACTTCGACACTAATGAACAAATTTAAACCTGCTGTTCACTCCACCTATGTCCATATTGTGATAGCCAGAATGCTGACCTACTTCATATATTCTGGAGCTGTAAATGCTCATACAAACTCTGGTGTTCACTTAAAGTCAGATTAGCAAAACGGGATATGAGAAATCTACATTGTCCTAGAAATTTGCCCTATTACATGTTCCCCTTGTGAAGCTAAAGGAACAACAAGAAAGAATATTAATTACACTGTTCACAGTTATAAAATATTATATTACACTGAACTGGAAAGACAAATAGCTATTAGATACATAAGAGCACACAGATTCTTAATACATGCTCAAAAACAAAACAAACTTTTTGCTGAATTTTGGAACTCACTAATGGATCATATATTGAGATAATAAGCACTGACTCCTATTAAAGCATAAACTGTATATATTTCTTTTCATCTTGTCCCCCTTTCCCCTCCATTTTCTTTATAACCACTAATATTTTGGGTTACTTGATATAACCCAGCTTAATCTTATACTTCCTCAACAGTAATCACTATGTACCAAGTACACTCACAATGTCATCATATTGTTTGTGTTTTACTGGTAATCAGTGCATATGTATATAGTTTATGGAATGATTTAATATTTTTCTCAACTTTTTGCTAATCATATGTGATAACACCGACCTGTCATTCTATTACAATTCGTTGTACTTAACATTGTTATCTAGCTATATTTGTTTTTCTTTTTGATATGTTTGTTCTTGGTATTGAACTCAATGGAAATGTCATTTAAGAAAAGTCAATAAAGAGATTGTTAAAAAAAAAAAAGATTGTCACAGCACAGATAGACCCAAGGTCCTCAGTGTGGATGGACGTTGGAGTACAAATATATACATCATATGCCCATTATGCCTCACAAGTCAACACCCTTACATTGATGGGCAGTACAACTACCATGTGCAGTCAGATGGTGGACTTATGTTTGGCAGCACTCCAGGACATTCTTGAACATTTAGAGTCTGATGGTGGAACATCCACGTGTCAATACAAAGAGTAGGAGGCTATCATTGCAAACCATTTTTATTACATAGCATCCTGCACATGTTGTCATCACATCTGACATCAGCACTGGAAGCATTACATCATATGTTAACATACTTTCCACCAAAGATGATACAGTACTTCTTTGACAGCATGCAAGCCAGGTAACATGATCATGACAATTTATTTCTGCAGGAGAGTTCCATCAGCAGCTGAGTAAAAGGTGTTGTGGTTTTAGTGATCCATTCTCATTTATGGGTTGATAATATCAGCATTGGATGTTAGTGAGAATGTGAACAGGTCTCAGCGAAGCACAACAGCTGGTGATGCACAGTGGGCCATGTCATACCCAGAAGTCGAGTTAGATAGCTGGTGATCAAAGAAAGGAAGAACCCAATAAATTATGATAAGGAACATAAGCTCTGCATGAGGAGTCCTGTTCAGTGGGTTACTGTGTGTTATTTTTGCCACACAGGGTATCAGTCCCTGCTATTGTTGTGCTTAAGTTGCCATCATTTTCATAGTGTTTCAGTTAAAGATTGTGTCAGTGAGTTGGAGCAATACCAACATTTATAATTATCTTTTTGCCTCCTCAGTGTATGTAAAGAGTTTAACAAGTGTTGTCTTCTCCATGTGGAAGGCCATTCTATCATGCAGTCAGACTATCAATCCAAGGATGAGAATGCTACGGCTGTCAGTAATGTATCAAAATATAACCACCACAGCAAGACGGACTTCATTACATGTCTAAGAAGCCACTACTGTTGTGAAAGAAATGGGCACAGATGATTACAAGTTGTTTGTTGGTACTGACACATGAAATTCTTTGACAGTGATGCTGAGAGCTGGAATATCATTGGATGATGTAGCTGTATTAAATGCTGTACAGGGATGCCTTCATTGCATACCAAGGCATAATAAGTTTTTGTACTGAATGTGGATAGTCCAACACAGTGTGGGTGGAACAAGTTGTGTACACAATATTTGCTGTACTACCTCATTGCAGGGTTTACTTTGCGTTTCTGCTGGCCAATTGTTTAGACAGATTGTGTTGAATGAAATAAGATATGTTGCTATAGTACCTCAAGCCATGTGTTTTGCAGTCACTTATGAAGGCTATTTCAAAATACTGGTGTGTTTTGTACAAATGCTATATGCATGTTCATCTTTGACTCTGGACAGCCAGCTTAAGTAACCCTAGCTTGAGGCAATGTGTGCTGAAACAACAGTAGTTCACACAGTGTAAATGTGGTTACAGGTGAGTGGTTTGTGGCTAAACCAGCTCAAGGGTGGATATTATGCACTGCTTATGCATAACTAGTTGTTCAGGGTCTGACACTAAAAACTACGAGTGGACAGATATGGGTGATATGCTGCTTATGCATAACATATTGTGTATGTGCAGTCCAGGGATATGAAGAACTTTACTGTTGGTGATTAATGTTTATCACAGACAGTAATAAATACGCTGCTCCATAAAAATAAATAAATAAATAAATAAAACTGTCGGAAACATAGTTATGCATTACTTACATAACGGTAATATGGTCACCATATTCGCCACCGCTGTAGTAGTCAGCATCTTGAATCTCTTCAGGAAAAGAGATGCCCCTCTTTCTTTTACCAAAATCCACCATATAAGCAGGATCAATAGTCTGAATTAAACCCCTGAGCCAGACCCACAAAATTATCCTGTCTAAATAAATTTGAGGAGAACTGGATACGTTTAGTTTTATGTTTCTTAATGGCAAGAAGATTGGGGCCAACAGTGTTATCAGTGGCAGCAGCAGCTTCTGTAGGGATGGGCACAACATTCTGACTACACAGGAATGCCTTTCCTGTTCCCTCACACAGGATTGATAAGAGTGCCTCTCTTTTGCACATTGAAGAGGACTTCTACAGGTTTTTCCTCAAAGAGAACTTATCTTCCTAGCAAAGGTACAAAGCCTTTGCAAAAAAGGCAAAACACAAGCAGACCATCAATACTTGAAAGCCTCAAAGGAGCATAGTCTTCTGCTACTGGCAACCTCCCAAGGGCTTAGTGTCCAAACCTATCTTTTTAGACAGCTCAGCTCAGGCTGACAGATTGAGTACTTAGGAAGCTGCCTGTCAGTCATATCATACTCAGGATAGAACCCATTTAACTACAGCTACTGCATCAGTGATTAATTTGATAAACATATTACCTTCCCAGTTCTTCATATACCTTACACTGACACATTTCTTGTTAACAACATAGACACAGTAATATTCCACAAGTTAATATTTAATAAAAGTGACAGTATTGATGAACTTTACACATTGTCAATGCAGAACAAGTACTATTGTGATTGAGCGGAGTTTGCTAAAAAGCATGGAAATAAAACATAAAAAGTAGGCATAGCACAGCTGCCTGAAATGCACAAAACCAGAGTCCATAAGCATCCTACTCATGGGAGGCAGGGCAAAACACATGATGAGGTTGTAACCCTAGCTTGAGGCAATGTGTGCTGAAACAACAGTAGTTCACACAGTGTAAATGTGGTTACAGGTGAGTGGTTTGTGGCTAAACCGGCTCAAGGGTGGATATTATGTACTGCTTATGCATAACTAGTTGTTCAGGGTCTGACACTAAAAACTACGAGTGGACAGATATGGGTGATATGCTGCTTATGCATAACATATTGTGTATGCGCAGTCCAGGGATATGAAGAACTTTACTGTTGGTGATTAATGTTTATCACAGACAGTAATAAATACGCTGCTCCATAAAAATAAATAAATAAATAAATAAAACTGTCAGAAACATAGTTATGCATTACTTACATAACGGTAATATGGTCACCATATTCGCCACCGCTGCAGTAGTTAGCATCTTGAATCTCTTCAGGAAAAGAGATGCCCCTGTTTCTTTTACCAAAATCCACCATATAAGCAGGATCAATAGCCTGAATTAAACCCCTGAGCCAGACCCACAAAATTATCCTGTCTAAATAAATTTGAGGAGGACTGGATACGTTTAGTTTTATGTTTCTTTTTGGCAAGAAGATTGGGGCCAACAGTGTTATCAGTGGCAGCAGCAGCTTCTGTAGGGATGGGCACAACATTCTGACTACATAGGAATGCCTTTCCTGTTCCCTCACACAGGATTGATAAGAGTGCCTCTCTTTTGCACATTGAAGAGGACTCCTACAGGTTTTTCCCCAAAGAGAACTTATCTTCCCAGCAAAGGTACAAAGCCTTTGCAAAAAAGGCAAAACACAAGCAGACCATCAATACTTGAAAGCCTCAAAGGAGCATAGTCTTCTGCTACTGGCAACCTCCCAACAGCTTAGTGTCCAAACCTATCTTTTTAGACAGCTCAGCTCAGGCTGACAGATTGAGTGCTTAGGAAGCTGCCTGTCAGTCATATCATACTCAGGATAGAACCCATTTAACTACATCTACTGCATCAGTGATTAATATGATAAACATATTACCTTCCCAGTTCTTCATATACCTTACACTGACACATTTCTTGTTAACAACATAGACACAGTAATATTCCACAAGTTAATATTTAATAAAAGTGACAGTATTGATGAACTTCACACATTGTCAATGCAGAACAAGTACTATTGTGATTGAGTGGAGTTTGCTAAAAAGCATGGAAATAAAACATAAAAAGTAGGCATAGCACAGCTGCCTGAAATGCACAAAACCAGAGTCCATAAGCATCCTACTCATGGGAGGCAGGGCAAAACACATGATGAGGTACAGGATCAAATCAATGACTTAAGGTGTTGTGTCATCCAAAGTGGTACAGCCCAGTTGGTCAAGACATGTGGAAGGTGCACAAATGCTGAATATGAAATATCTGTAATTAAAAAAAAAAAAACAGAACACATATCAGTGGTACACACTACAGGCAAATACTAGAGTGAGTGCTTTGATACATGCATTTTATCTCTAAGCTATTTAAGAAACTCTACATCAAAGTTATTAACATTACTGTTACATGACACATACCACATGTATAGTTAAGAAGGGAATTGTTCACGTATCTTCATGACAACACAGTATGGAATAATGAAATGATTTCTATAGCCCAGGCAATGCTAAGTCCAATAAACAAATTATCAGAAACCCATGAATCACAGATACATGGTGAGAGAAGGAATATGTTTTAGTACTACTATGGAATGCAGTGAAATACATGTAATGGGACAATATTCTGACAAGCAATAGCAAAGGCAGAATGGAAAGGCAATGATGACTTATACAAAGATTTTACCTGTAAATGGTGGAATGCTGACATGCTTTGACAGATAATAAATACATAAAAATGCAGCTGGAAACTGTTCTTAAATGGAAACAACAATGCATGCAGACAACTGAGTATGCTCCGATTCAATGGTTCTTCATCTCCAAGTTGGCTATCATGCTCAATGTACTCATGCAGGGATGACAAACATACTTCTGAAGTGCAGCATGTTGCATCAAATTTAGGGTGTTAGGTGATGCAACATGTATCAGCCATCTCACTGTGCATTTCTCATACTACACTGTTTGGCCAGCAACAATGACTATCACAAGTTGGTATAATGTGACAATCAATGCAGTTACACCCAGAGGAGGTGATGAGTAAACAAAAGGAACAGAAAATTATTATATGCACAGTAGTGACCCACACAGCTGAAAAGCAGCATTACAGACACAATTTCAATGAGATTAGAAAAGCATGACACAGTGGACTGTAGTAGTAATAGAGTGTACCTCAGCAATGGAGTACAAGGTTTCTAATGCCATCTGGCACGGGGGGATGGGGAGATCTCCTATACTGGTGAGTACCAGGTCCAGTATGTTTGAACCTCTAGTGATGTGCACACTATCTGGTCAAGGGTATTTGTATTAATAAAGACTAGGAATAATTGTGCCTGTAAGTATGGGGCAGTGCATGTTTCCCAGTCTATAGAGGGGTAGCTAAAGTCTCCAATAAATATGGAGTTTCATTTAATGGTTAGTGTCTTCATTAGGTCTAAGTATGAGCTATGTGATGCTAGGGACACAGAGAGTGACCTGTAGTTTGCTAGTATATGCTATGGGACTTTGTCTACGGTGATTTGCATGTGGATAAATTCCAGGGCATCATCATGTTTAACCAACATAGAGCTATGCTTGTTACTAATACAGAATGAGACTCCTTCACCTTTTGTCTCTCTCTCTCTGTAGCTGATGATCTAAATGTGTGAAAGGCACTGAAGCTGGAGTACCTTCTGAGGATTTAAACCATGTCTCTGAAATAGCACAGATGTCTATATTCTGCAGAGTGAGGACAGCTTGTAGGGAGTAGAGTGTCTTATTTAGGCTCCTAGCATTGAGCAGTGACACCTTTATGGGTTTTATTTGCTATGTTGGTAGGTTTGTCAATTTGGGATTGCATAAAAAGGCTCTAAGGGAGTGAATAAAGTTTTAGCCAATATTCAGACATCTAGGGGAAACAGGTGCTGACCATCCTTTGCAAAACAGTGTGGTTTGCTAACCATGTCCTTCCATGTTGACAAATATTGAATCCACCTTGAAAGACACAAGAAGCTAAGGCAATTATTGAAGTCAATCATCTTTTGTCCATACTGTGACATCATCCTTGGTCATAGGATCATAGGATTATAGGAAGTTACTAGGCTATTGGCCCTGAGACCCTTAGAAGCCTAGCCAAGAATTTAGCCCATGTTCCAACAAGTCAGCACCCTGTCCGGCAGGGACATAGGTAGAATACCAGTGATGTATTTTCTGTTCCCTCATCCAGTTATCCAGGTTGCACTTAAAAAGACATAATGAGGTACTCTGTGTGCTTGATGTGCTGCAGTATGTGCTTTGTGAGGTACATGCCGAAAGGGGTGTTGTACTCAATAATGGGTCTTATAAGGGAAGAATAGAAGGGTGTTATGACCTCCTTGCCTCTTGATGAGATACCCTTATGACCTCCTTGTCTCTTGATGAGATACTATTCCTAATGAGGTGGGCCATGTGGAAAGCCTTCCATACAATGGAGGTAATATGGTGGTCAAAAGTCAGATTGCTATCAACCTGGGTGCCCAAGTCCCTCACAACTCACTGCATGTTTAGTACCTTGTTATCAATGTGATAATTTGTGGGGACATCACTGTCCACTAAGGGGATTATGATGCATTTCTTGGCATTTAGTTTGTGTGGGTGAGACCCTCTTGTAGGATGTCCACATCACTAGGGGAATTGATTACAGTGGCCAGCTTGTAGTCATCTGCAAACCTGGTTAGCCATAGCCCACTGGTTGTGGCCTGCACATCAGAAAAGTATATCCCAAACAACAGAGGCCAGAACATCAATCCCTGGGGTATGCCACATGTTATGGGTCTACTGCCTGTGGTGGCTTCCCCTATTTTGACTTGGTGTGTTCTACCAGGGAACCAGTTTGCTACCCATCTGGTAACATATGGATGTCTAGTTGAAAGAGTTTATCTATTATATCTGAGTGGGTAATAGTATCAAAGGCTTTGATCAGGTCAAGGTAGGCAGTGTACACCATCTTCCCCTCATCCATGGCTATGGTGATTGTCTCAAAGAAGACAACAAAGGTTTAATGGGCATGACCTCCCCTTGATGAATCCAAACTGTGTCAGATAGTGTTTGGAGGTTGCCAATGTCATTGTAATGAGGTCCACAATAATCCATTCCATGGCCTTGCAGATCAGGTTAGTTAAGCTGATGGGTCTATAATTTCCTGGATTGGTGGATACTCCACATTTGTGCAAAGGGATGATAGTGCCTGTCCTCCACTCAGCTGGGATAAAGCCTGTACTCATGTTTTAGTTGAATAGGGTGCCTAAAAGTACTGCAAGTTCCTGCCCGAGTTCATGTTGGATACAGCTTGGAATATTATTGGGTCCAATGGATGCTGTATTTTTTGCCTTTGAGAGGGCAATGATGACTTACTCCCTAGAGATAATGGAAGGGGAGGCAGGTGCTGGGGATGTCCTCATTTACTGGGGGAGGACAGAGGAGTAAAGTTTTCACTGAACATGTCTGCCAGCAGGTTGGCTATATTTACAGTGTTTTTGTATGCAGTGTCCTTGACCCCCAGTTCTGAGCAGATCTGAGTGCTTCCTTTGAGACTGTGGACATATGTGAAGAAGGCCTTATGATTGTCTTTAGTAGATGTGGCTAGTTTGGATTCGAAGTTTGCTCTGGAGGATTTCACTAGTGCTCTTATTTACTTGTTCAAGCTAAGGAGGCATTGCTTCCAGTTAGGCACCTCCTCCTTCTTGGTCCTGGACAGCAACTTTTTTCTTTTATTATAGAGTTTATTTATTGCAGATGTCCACCAGACATGTTTACTCTTCCTTATGGAGGATGATGTTTTCCTGTCAGGTATTCCTGATTCCATGCAGCTATATGAATGCTCATATATGCTCATACATTATTTTGGTGTAGGTTTGGACATTTGTGCCAGTTCCTACATAGGGGGAGGGGGCTGTGAAGCTATTTATACCTTCCCTCAGAAGGCTGTAATCAGATTTAGAGAATTTTTTTTGTTTGACCCTAGCTGGGGGTGGGGGTTTGGGGGTGTGAGAGATGGTGACCTTGAAAGTGACCACTTTGTGGTCAGATCATACAAGAGAGGATGACACTGTAGGGATGCTGCAGTGGTTAGTCATGTTGGTTAATACCAAGTCCAAAACATTATCACCTCTTGTGGGGGTGTCAACCTGCTGGTACAAGGCATTTGTATTGATGAAATCAAGGAAATCTCTGGGCATTTGTGTTTTGGCATGAGTAGTTCTTCCAGTCTATGCCTCACAGCAAGAGGTTCTCCGGTTCAATCCTCGGCTGGGGTGCCTTCTGTGCGGAGTCTGCATGTCCTCCCTGTGGTCGCTTGGGTTTCCTCTGGGTGCTTCGGTTTCCTCCCACATCCCAAAGACATGCTGTAGGTGGATTGGACACTCTAAATTGGCCCTAGATGTGAGTGTGTGTGTGTTTGTGTGTGTGCCTCCTGTGGAAGGCTGGGCGCCGGGCTGGCAACTCAACACTATAAAACTCCTCTGCCAATCATGAGCAGACAGGTGATCTGCTGTGGTGACCCCTAACTGGGAAAAAGCCGAAAGAAGAAGAAGTTCTTCCAGTCTATGGATGGATAGTTAAAGTCACTTAGGATCAGGATCAGAGTAAAGGGTTGAATCTTGATAGATTCAAAGAGGTCCAGATAGGTGGAGTGGGGATCTTGAGTCAAAGTTGGGGGTGTGGCTAGCTATGATTTGAATACTGGTCTTGTCAACAGTTAGCTGCATCTGGAGATAGATGCAGGCCATCTCTGGCAAAGCATCATGGTCTGTTAATCATGTCTTCCCAAGCTGTCAGGCACTGGATCCCCTTGGAATGACACCAGAAACTAAGCCAAGTCAATCATGTTATGTTTGTATTGAGGCATCATTCTGGGTGACATTAGAACGCTGCTTAAGTCTAGGGACATACCTGCCAGGGACACATATTCAGTGAGCCTGATCATGTCTCTCTTCATATAGTCCATGGAGGTATGTCTCAAGTCATTTATGCCAACATGGATGATGACAGAGTCATAACAGTACCTGCTGAGAGACTTGAGTGCATGTGTAATATGGGGGATTCTGGCACCTGACAAGCAACTAACTGTGACTTTCTCCTTATCCAGCCTTGTGAGGGGCAAATCTGTGTATCTCACAATGGAGTCCCCTATGACTAATATGTTGGGTTTGTGGTTAGGCCTTAGTGGTTCTGAGACACAAGTGTGTGGACCATGTGTGGTGTGTGGTGTGGTGGGCGGTGGAGTTTGCGTGTGTTTTTGCCTCGGAGGTCTCTTTTGTTTGAGTTTGTTTTTGTTGAGGACCTCCGCATATATGGGTGTGTGTTGTGTAGGTGTGGGTGGTGTTTGAGGAGTGGTGTTTGTGTTGACAACTTTATCAGTGCCAGATATACTGGCTTGTGAAGGAGACAGTATAGACCCTAGGTTCTAAATGTAACTGCATCTCTCACAAATAGTGTTCCTAGGTGATAGTAGTAAAGGGTTGTCTGTGTACATGAGTCAGTTGCTACACTGTCTCAGGATTCCCATATCAACCAGACTGGGAGGAGAAACCGTAGGAAATTTTCCATCCATATTTGTGAAAATCTGAGGGAGAGAGACCAGAAAGAGCTAAGGGGATAAAGGGTGGAAGGTGTAAGATGAGAACTATTATATAATCACGCAAGTGCTACTAAGGGAAAATGTGTAGCTGGAATACCTTGCAATGGGCAAAAACAGTGCAGTTGCTGTGAGCGACATGCAAACAACCCCAAACCAGCTCAAATGTGGGGTTTTAATACCACAAAAAGTAGAAGACTCTAGTAACACAGAAATGTAGTTAATCCTGCTAGCCCCTCTCTCTTTACTAATCATCTTGTGCCAGACAAGGTCCAGGCAGCCCTACTACTTTCACTAGCAGAGAAGATATGCCCCTGCCAACACAAGATAGCTGCAATATTGCTTTATGGGCTTTACTCTTGGGGCTCCACTAGGTGTGGGCTTATGTGTGTTGTTTGTTGCTGCTTTTGGTGAATGCTTTAGAGATTGCTAAAGATGAATGGTGCTATTTATAGGCTTAGGAAGTGTTCGAGGTTTGGGAAGGTTGCTTTTTAGTGCCTCAGCATATGTGTGTGTGTGGTAGATATAGGGTACATATTCTTGACAACATTGTTTGTATGTAAGATTTTTGCCTTCAGTGAAATTGTGTATGTACATTTCTCACATGCTATGTTTGTTTCTTTAAGGGTTAAGTGGTTGTTTGTGAACAAGAGACAATTCTTACATTGTCTCAGGATGCCCATATCTACCAAACTGGCTACTGAGACATTTGGAAATTGCATATCAATGTTCTCTGGATCTGTATTTGGATGGGCTACTGTAGGTCATGGACTGGGTTATACAGAGGTCTTCTTGGGTGGTGTCTGGCATTTGGCACTAGATTACGTTAGAACATGCTAAGATTTAACAGTAGTGCTGTTTAATGTGCTGAACACAGTTTGTAGTAAAGGAGGTTTACTCAAGTGCAATGCTGATTTGCTGGGTGGGCACTTAGTATTATGGATATATAGAAAACAATGGGTGGGAAAAGTACTTAAATAGGTTACACAACAGACAATAGCAATGGAAGAGGTGATGGACTTTGGAAGTCTTATTACCATAAAGCATGAAAGCCAGAGACACAGACCTTTAAAACCACAAAAAGAGAAGAGCAGGAGGGTTAGGGAAAAAAGTCAAACTAGAGCTCTAGTCCTGTGGTTAGAAATGCAGAAATTGTCCATTAAATGTCTGAGTACAGGGGGCAGTCTCTCAGTACAGGGGAAAAATATTTTAAATTGAGTATTGAGGTAAAAAAAAAAACGGCACTGGAATGTAATGTTAAGCAGGTGTATACAGCTATAAAATGTACTGAAGCACAAATCCTGGAGCAGAATTCACAATACTGCCACTATTCCATTCCTACCACAGACTAATGTACTAGACTATGCAAAAATTTACCATATATATACATTAACTTAAATATTCATAGATAACCCTAAAAATAAATACTCCTATTACTATTAATTTTAAAAAATCAACCCGTACTTCTGTCATTGTAGGTTATATTAACCCTATACCTTTTACTTTTTTTCAATTTTCATCTTCTTGATCCCACATAAAGAATCAGCAGATGATCTATGTAGGAGAATGCATCTGAAATGAGATGATAATGGCCAGAGTGACTGAAACAGAGTTAAGAAAAGCTCCCAGTTGGAAAACCCCAGGCCCAGATGCAGTGCCTAACTTCTAGTTAAAAGTATTAACACCTTTATATGAAGATTTATCCATTGGTAAGAACTATTTATATGCACACCCTGAGACACCAACCTGGTTAACAACAGGAAAAACAACACTCCTACTTAAGACTGAACCTGCAAGCTATCCTAAAAACTATAGACCAATAACTTGCTTCCTAACGACATACAGACTATCCAATAGAATTGATGTCAACAATTTATAGTCATTTAGAAGAAAAATCAATCATGGCAGTAGAACAAAAGGGTAACAAAAAAGTCATATGGAACAAAGGATCTTTTGTTAAATAAAGTCATAATGAAGAACTGTAAAATGGGAAAGAAGTTAAGTATGGAATGGATAGACTGTAAAAAAGCATTTGTCAGTGTTGCACATTTATAGATAAAACAATGTTTAAAATGTATAAGATACACCCTGCACTAATTAATTACATTACAGTGACAATGAAAAACTAGCAAACCACTTTGCAGTTAAGCCATAATAAAGGACAAATTATTATTCCAGGGATAAAAATTCAAAGGGAGATATTCCAGGGTGACTCTCTGTCACTGCTGCTCTTTTGTCTTGCCCTTAACCCATTAAGCTGTATACTTAATATATTAGGTCATGGCTACAATTTGGCTTCCAGAAAACAGCAAAAAGTAAAACTTCTCATCTTTTTTTTCTTTATGGATGATTTAAAACTGTATTGTTAATCAGATGAGGAACAGAAAGTATAATTGCAAGTAGTCAAAACTTTTTCAGATGATATAAGAATGTAATTTGGTTTTGATAGATCTGCAAAAGCAACCTATAAAGCAGGAAAGCTGCAGCATCAAGAAACATTAGCTTGGGACAGGAATATGATATTAAAGAACTTGAGTAAGAGGGAGTGTATAAATATTTGGAAATTGATGAAGGATCAACAACAAAACATGAACAAATGTGAATAAAACTTAGTAAGGAATATTTTAGAAGACTAAAATTAATACAGAAAACAGTGCCAACATCTAGGAACAAAGTCCAAGCTATACACCAATTTGTTCTTCCTTTCCTAACTTACAATTTTGGAGTGACTGACTGGCCCCAAAAGGTGTTGGATTGGTTGGACAGGAAAACAAGAAGGAGGCTTCATGCTTCTCAAACAATTTATAAAAATCAATGTATACCAAGACTATATATTCCAATTCAGAAGGAGGTATGGGCATTCTCAAAATTGATTACAGGTATAGATCTGCAATCACAGGGTTGTATACATATCTGCAGACCTTAAAAGACCTAAATGTGGTGAATGTTTTAAAACATGAGGGGAATAAGTCTAAGATGACTTCCCTGCTTAGTTTAGCAGAAGCATATCGGTGTCAAGTGGGAATGGAAATCAAACCAGAAGCGGATAAAAATCAGGCAGCAAATGAACATGTAAAAAAAAAAACAAATAAATAAATAATAATAAAATATATATATATATATATATATATATATATATATATATATATATATATATATATATGGATTCACTTCAGAAGCTTGAAATACTGAAATCTCAAATTTCAGTATCTCGAGCCCAAGAAGGGGAATCCACAAAACAACGAAAACTAAAAATCACAAAATTCAAAACATCGAATACCAGTACCAGAAGTTTTGAATTTCACAGTTTTACTACACACACACACACACACACACACACACACACACACACACACACACACACACACACACAAACACCATCCACCACACTAACACACACAATCACTCTACTACATGAAAGCATGGGGGCAAGCACCCCCTGCAACCCCCATGTTGGAGCTGCACTCCCCACACCCCCCTACTTAAATATTTTCACTCCGAGGTCGCACTACATACAAACACACACAAAACACCACCACACAAGCTACTTTCTCTTCGCACACACATATCACAGCAACAAAGCACACTGACATACACCACAGCCCCTACCCAAACCCTTTAACACACACACACTTACCTGAATACATAACCATAGTGAAACTTTAGAAGCGCTAAATTCAAACCTCCGGTATTCAAGGTTTTGAATTTCGTGCTTCTAAACTTTCGCTATTATGTGGATTCAGCTTCTTGGGCTCGAAATACTGAAATTCGAAATTTCAGTATTTCGAGCTTCTGAACAGAACCCATATATATATATATATATATATATATATATGTATATATATATATATATATATATATATATATATATATATATATATATATATATATATATATATGTATATATATATATAGATCATGTGAGGAATTAGAGGAAAAGGCAAGAAATGCATAAGTTTAGTTGCAAGTATAGAAAACTCTTGGAACAACCTCATGTTGATCATGATCAAACACAGGAATGGTTAAGGAGCGCTGAATTTAAACCAAAAGTTGAAAGGTTAATATTGGCGGCTCAAGACAGTGGGTTATGTACACATTGATTTACAAAGTCCATTCAACATGTGGGAGAAACAGACAAATGTAAGTTTTGTAAAACACAATTGGAAATAGTCACATAACTTGTTGCTAGGTGTGATATATTAATGGCAGAATGACTGAAAGGAATAATGTGACAAGACTGTTCCACAGTGGATTGTGCAAACATTATAATATTGAAGTATCTGAAAAACATTGAAACATGAGCCACAAAGCATTTTAGAAAATGATGAAATGTATATCATATTTGATCACCTGGTACCAACAGTTCAAAAAATAGATGTGAGAAAACCAGATATAGTAGTTTGGAAAAAGTAGACAGAAGTTACACTGATCATTGAAGTTGCTACACCCAGTGACTACGGTATCTTATATACAGAGAGACATAAATATCAGGATTTGCAGGCAGAAACGAGGTCAATGTTTAAAAAGGATACCAAGACAGGTTTCAATAGTAGCAGGTGCAATGGGTCTTACAAAAAGGAATTTACTGTCGTACATAGATATCTTACTGATACATGTAACTCCATATGAATTGCTGAAGGACTTAATACTGGGCACATTGCAGGCGGTGCAAAGAGTAATTCTGGCTCAAAGAATGAAACAATAATAATAATTTCATGAACTTTAATCATACTTTTACTTAGGAATGGAGTCCATTCACATCACAGTATTAGAAACCCAAAAGATTTGGTGAAATAAAAAAAAAAAAAAAAGATTACATAGAAATGATAGGTGTACTAATTGGTTGTCTGAGAGAGCAACAGATATATGCATTATGCTACCAGTTACATTACAGCAATCACTATTTCAGATATTTTTAAGAACAACCTGGAAACTTATGGAAATAACTGTTTTGGTATATTGTCAGGCTCAAAAAAGCACTAACGTTGCTCTTTTCTCCACTGTAGTGAGATCTCAGAGTTGGTATATATAGTTGGGGGGTGTGGGTGGTGAAGTCTCCCACTTTGGTGGGTTTAATTTGCTTTGCTTTCAGTCCATTGTGCTGTAAGGCAAGTATTTACTTGCCTTGATAAATTCAGCAAATCACTGAAATGATTTTCCCTGAATGAGGGTCAACGATCCAGTGTTTACTGCAATTTCATTGCAATGAACTAATATAGACCCAGAATAGCACTAAGGAAAATGAAGTCAGGGAAAGCAGCAGGCTCAGATAAGGTCATAGCAGATATGATAAAGACACTGGCTGAGATAGGGGAGAAAAGGCTTCTAAAGGTATTCATAGCAGTGTGGAGAGAAAGGCATATCCAAGATGACTGGAGAATGAGTATACTTGTGCCAGTGTACAAGGACAAAGGGGACATCCACAGCTGTGGGCAGTACAGATGAATCAATCTCTTGTCACATTGCATGAAGGTTCTGAAGAGGGTGATTGATAAACAGATGCTCAGAGTAGTAGAAAATAAGATGGGAGTGGAGCAGTTCAGATTCAGATCAGGATACCACACAACTGACCTGATGTTTGCAGTGAGACAGATAGTTGAGAAGAAGGTAGCAATGAAGAATGCATCCAATTGGGCATTCCTAAACTTGGAGAAAGCATATAACAAGATCCCAAAAAAGGTGGTTTAGACAGTCCTGCAGTGGTTCAAAATCCCAGAACCACTGCTAGAATTAGTGCAGGCTATGTACAAGGACCCAATGACTCAAGTATGAACAGTGTTCAGTCTCACAGAGGGGTTCCCAGTATTGGTGGGTGTGCACCAAGTTCTGCTCTGAGCCCACTTCTGTTCATACTGGTGTTGGACTATATTGGCAAACATGTCGGAGGGGACAGAATAACAAAGCTGCTGTATGCAGATGATGTGGCCTTACAGGCAAACACTGAGCAAGAACATCAGCAAAGGATGGGGGGAATGGAATGCAAAACAGAAGGCACATGGGATGAAACTAAGCACAGGTAAGACAATGATAATGACAGCAAATTGGGGAAATCAAAAGAAACATAGAATTGAGATAGAAGGGAAGATAGTGCAACACATTAATAACTTCAAGCATTTGGAAGGGGTGGTTGAGGAAAAGGGAAGTCTGAATGAAGAGATCAAAGCTAGAATCAGAGAGGCTGCAGCTAACTAGCATAGAGTGTCAGGTGTATTCTATGACAGAAGAATGACAAAGAAACTGAAAAGTAAGGTGTAGAAGATAGTGGTGTGAACACTACTACTGTATGGTACAGAAACCTGGGTAGTAAAAGAATACCAGATGAGGAAGCTAGAGGTGATGGAAATTAAGTGCCTGAAAAGAGTGGTAGGATACACACTGTGGGACAGACAAAGAAATAATGATATAGGAGCATAGGCCAATGTAGCTCCAGTTGCAGAAAATATCAAACAGATTACATATACAGAAAAGCAAAATAAAATCTGGTGAAGATGATTTGGGAAAGATAGAAAGAGGGTAAGAGGAAGGGCGGCCATGGTGGTGCAGCGGTTAGCATTGTTGCCTCACAGCAAGAGGTTCTCTGGTTCGATCCTTGGCTAGGGTACCTTCTGTGTGGAGTCTGCATGTCCTCTCTGTGGTTGTGTGGGTTTCCTCTGGGTGCTCCGGTTTCCTCCCACAACCCAAAGACATGCTGTAGGTAGATTGGATACTCTAAATTGGCCCTAGGAGTGAGTGTGTGCATGTGTGTGCCTTCTGTGGAAGGTTGGGCGCTGGGCTGGCAACTCAACACTGTAAAACTCCACTGCCAATTATGATCAGACAGGTGATCCGCTGTGGTTATCCCTAACCGAGAAAAGCCGAAAGAAGAAAAAGAAAGAAGAGAAAGATGGTAAGAGGAAATAAGGACATCCAGCAAAGAGGTGGATGGACTGTGTGTGAGAGAAGATCTGTGACAATCAGGCATGAGTGTCGAAGAAGGCAGGAGTGTGGCATTGAATCGAGAAAGGTGGCAACAGTTAACATGATACCTTGACCCTATGTAGAAAATAAGAAAAAGGAGGTTGATGGTCATGATGAAGATGATGGCAGTATTTATGACATCTTGAACTTTCCCACTCCACCTTCCAGTCTCATTTAGAGGTAGACTAATGGCCTCTACCTGGAGAACAGGAACACTGATTAAGAGGTGAGCATCGACAAACAGCAGATGTCAAACTGCCAAAGAGCCTCAGACCCATTAGATTTGTGAGAAAAAAAATGTTTGTGTTTAAGGAAAGAAGATTCAGAGAGAAGTAAAGAGCACAAAGAGTGAGTATGGAGCAATTAAATAAAATGTATGAAATCAGTATTACATGCACTGCTAGTATCACTGGAATGGATGCTTCGGTTGGGGCATTAAGAAAAACATTCATCTTCAACATCAGTCTATGAAAGTGCTAAAACATTAAAACACATTTACAAATTAAGACATCACATGTAAAATAGGAAAAATGGTTGTAAATTCACATTAATGCAAGAATTATGTTTTTGGCATAGCTGTTACTAAAATATAGGCTCATTTGTTATATATACAGAGAACCGCTAAAGTTCACTTAAATAAGTGTGAATTTGTTACAATTTTGAACATGTTTCATCTTAAAAATAAATTCCTCTTATCTGAGATATAGCTATTTCAAATCATAAGTTATTGGGCCGTGAGGGATACAGTAGCTATGCAGGGGCTTGATCACCTGCAAAACTCAAAGAAATGTTTTTCTTTTGTTTTAGGAATTGCATTCAGTACTTTTCATGACCTCAGGATTCATAATGTCAAGTCTCAAACTTCCAGATAGGGCACCAACCACTTTAACTTTCAGCATATGAATGAATATTTATTATAAGTTTTAAGGAATCTAAACTGCATATTAAAGAAATGATAGCATATCAGTCTCATTGATCAGTTTCATGTATTGCCTTAATTTTATACGCTTATAAAACAGTCGGTATTCTCTGAGATATAGATTGCAAAGCTATACTAAAACCACTGTTTCATTGTTTCAAATTCTGTATACTGTGCATGCTGTTACCATTAAGAGTTCTACAGCATGCATGAAAATTAAATTTTTTTCCTCAAAATCTGTTATTGCCATGCACTAGTTATGCTGTCACATTGCTGGCAATTTCCCTCAAAAAGGAATAAATTGCTATTCCACAATAACACTAGAGTATTGTCTTCATTTCACTATCACAGTTCAACTGAAAGTAAATAAAAGCTGGCTATCTCATAAGTGAATATGCAGCTACATACCACTTCATTTATTCAGTGTTAATATAGTTTGGACAACAGGAATTAAAATTGCATTCTGAAGAAGCTGTTACTATATTTCTTCTGCAAAAACACTTTTCTTATACAATACCACATGGTAATAGTTGTTTTTGTTGAAAATAATATCAGCATCGCTTCTTGGTTTGAAATAACTTGTCAAAATTCACTATCATCTGAAGGCAATTACAGGCTTATCCAGTTTAAGGAAAAATAATATCTCAATGTTGTTAATAATTCATCCTTTCTTTGACATATTGCTTGGATTTTATTAAACTACAAACACAAACTTCCAAGATGATGTAGATTGTCCTATGAAGTAACTTTAACTATAAGGTTATTCACTGATAAAAAAGAAAGAAAGAAAACACACACACACACACACACACACACACACACACACACACACACACACACACACACACACACACACACATTTTTGTTTTTTTCCAATTAATTTGTTATTCTCTGTACTTTGTTTCTAATATTATCATTACTTTCATGTTTTATTTATTCCTACAGGATTACCCTATGTATGTATGTTTCCTTCCAGTGTGCCTTCATTTATACTGCACTGCACTTGCAATCCCCTTTATCCCAGTTGCTGTCCTCCTGATGTTTATAGCTGGATCACTGTTGCAAGAGCATACGTTCTTCAAGTTATATACTGCTAAGGATATGACTGACTGGCCAAGTTATCAAAGCTAAAGGGCACCTTCTACACACTTTAGCCACCAGGAACTCAAGCAGAGCTATGTATAAAAGCAATTAAGCATATCAAAAGGACTTTCTTGCCTCCAAAGTGCACTCCCTCTACAGACTTCATGGAATTGATGGTCAGACAGAGATCCTTCAAGGCTGGACAAATAAGTCCCCTTCTATGGAAAACCATCCACTATTTAATTGTTCTGAGGAAAATGATTCTTTCCTTCTGTACAAATAATATTATTTATGCTACAAAACTTATTTTGTTGTTATCCTACATGGACTAGTGAAAACCACTCTTGTCAGTCATTTAAAAGGGGTAAGTGAAGACCTGCTGCATAGCCAGGAAAGGGAACTTTAACAAAATGGTAGTGTAACTGCTTTGGATTGGTCTTTTTCCAGGGAGACCCCAGGAAAAGAAAACAAAATGTAAAACAGCTTTCCTTCACTTGGTTTCATTTCAGTGGATGGATAAGATTTGTTGGGATTTCCTAGGCAAAACCCCCCGCAATCTGACAGATTTGGAGTGCTTTTGCAAGGAAGAGTGGACAAATATTGCCAAGTCAAAATATGCCATGCTGATAGACTCCTACTCAAGAAGACTGAATGATGTAATTAAATCAAAAGGTGCTTCAACAAAATATTAGTTCAAGGTTGTGCACACACAACAAAGTATTAATTTAAGGGTGTGCACACAATGCAACCAGTGTATTGTATGTTTTTTTATTTTTTATATTTTTCCCCTAACAGATTGTTTGTTTTTCAATTGAATTGTACAGGTTATAGGTCACATTAAAGGTAGGAAAAGTTTTGAAATGATTTAGTGTGGTTTAATTTTTTTTTTTATATCACAAAAAACTGGCATTTTAACAGGGGTGTGTAAACTTTTTATAGCTACTGTATATATATATATATATATATATATATATATATATATATATAAGTATAAACATGTGCATGGGTGGTCAAACATCTACAAGGTCTGTATTTCTTCAGTGATATAGGTGCCAAGCCTGGATTAAATTTAAGATTTCTCATCTAATGATGCAGGTTATACTTCAATAGGTGTAGCAAAGAACTTTGATTCACATGAATGGGAAGAGTCAGTCACTGAGAGAGACATACTTGTCTCTCTAACATGTCCCTAAATCAAATGTTTGTGATACTATTTGTTTTGTGAGTGTGGAACAGGTCCATTAAAGCTGTATCAAAAAATGCTCTGTAGGCCAAGCACAGATCATCTTTTTGCAGTCTTTAGGAAACAGAGTGTAAGGTCTTGGTCTTGGCATTGATGGTAAAGATAACTTAAAAGTTGTCTATCATCACATTGCCACTGGCAAGCATTTTAGATGTTTCTTAAGAATTTCTGTATCTGGCACACACTATCAGTTGTATGTATTTCCTGTTGGACTATCTGCTGCTCCAAGGGTATTAACAAGATGCCTGGCTCCAGTAATTGGCATTGTAGACTCCAGGGCATTCACATTTTTTCATAGCTGGATGATTGTCATATATTTGCAAACCCTTTTTCTAGTTGTCAAGAGTCCTTAGCAAGTGTTCAACTCAGTCAGGATTTTCAACTGAACTTACATAAATATTCTCTTACCCCCTCACAGAAATGTTTTATGGGCTGTTGGTTAGATTTTGCCCTAGAAAGAGCTTCTCTTTCTTTCTCCAGAAACAGTTGACATGTCATAACCATTTTCCATGAGCTTTTTTTTTTTCAATCTGTTAGAAAAATATGTACTTAAACATATACAGAATGCTAGAAAAATATGTACTTAAACATATACAGAATGCTAGAAAAATATGTACTTAGACATATATAAACTGTTAGAAGAATATGTACTTAAACATATATGTAGTGCAGAGTTTAGAAACAGTATAATATATAATGCATTTGATTCTATTTAACAATATGGCAGTAGAAATGATTTTGCATGTAATTGTTTGAAACTTCGCTGCAGTGTGGTTAACCTCTGACCCTGGCAGTAGCCAGCTCAGCAAGCTTATGTCTTTCAGTAACTGTAATCTGCTGGGTCAGAGAGAAATAAATATGTATGCATGTATATCTTTCTTCCTTCCACCGAGAAGGATGGCCTTGTGAACACTATCAGAGATAGTGTGCAGCTGCTAACCAGAGAGACAAAGGAACGTATTAAGAAAAGAACCGACCATTGTTTCTGAACTAATCTAAGAACCTTGGAAAAAGTAATATCTACAGGAAGACATTGTAATGGACCAGGTGCCTCGCAAGGCTGTGTTATTCTCATGGGAAAGTTTTTAAAAACATTACCTAAGCATCTTCTTATGAATGAAGTATTATGGACTATAGTGATGTAAATGCCCTGTGACTGACCACATCAGTAAGGTGGGCAAAAGCTGATTGCAAATGGTATATAATTGAGGGTATTTCCTGTATAGAGCAGTCAAAACTCTATACTTGTTTTGTATAGTTTTTTGCCTCCTAATGTACATTAGTAAAGCAATATTGTTTGAACCTGAGCATCCTGTGTTATTGACTGTCATTTTGAAAAGCCTAATGATTTTTACAGTCTGATTTTAACAATTTATTTGACATTTTGGTCCTTCTTAAGCCGGAATTCCCTTGGTAAGCTGCAGGTCAGAGTGCATGGGTGGTAATAAATCTGCAGGAGAAGCTGCCAAAACAAATGGTTCTTCTTGAGTGAAAAGACCTCCAACTGAATTGTTGTGTGTAAAGAGGCTGTCCACTTTCTGATCTGTGGCTGAAAAGCAGAAAACTGGATCCCAAGAAGAAAACGTGCAGTCATAAACGGGAGGCTCAGGTAAGGAGAGTTTCCCTCTTTGTCTTTGTTTTAGATCAGGGTCCCGGTTACACTGTACTGTTATTGAGTTTTGTGATAGCAGGGACGAGAACGATTGAAGTACTGTACGTTGAGTCATAGATCAGGAAAAAAACAAAGCAAAGTAAACAGTCATTCTAGACACTACTGTGGATATAGGGAAGAAGATACCACGTGGTACAAGAGAAGGGTTATGTAACAGTCTTTTTAAGACATGGGAAATCAGTGCACTAAAAGATCGCGAGATCCGCCTTTGACGGATGATGCAAAATATATGCAATTGCAGAGAGCAGATAATGTGAGATATTTTGCAAAATGGGTTAAGAAATATGAATTTGATGGTAAATTAGACAAAATTTCATTAGTGAAACTTTTGAAACAGTTAAAATCTGACGCAGAAGGTCAGGCGAAAAAACAGCGACAGTTGGGTATTCCTCAAGCACACAGGTGGATTGAGGAAGTAAACCGAAGGGAACAGAAGGTTAAAAATGCGAAAGCATTATTCTTAGATAAAGAAGATAATAATATGGTAGTAATGACGGCCCCTCCGCCACCACCGATACTTTACCCAGGATATGAAGCGGGAGGACAGGCTGGTCCTCCCCCATGTTATCCTGAGGCAACAGGGGCATTTTAACAACCATTTGTAAGAGAAACTATTGAGACTAGATCCCGAACACGTAAAACACTTAGGGACACTCAAGTGAGGGACTCACTAGAAGAGAGTGAGGAAATCTGTCCATTAATTGAAGTACCGAACCCTCAGGCAGGACAGGAAGGCCAGGACCCAACCCTCTTAGTATATAGACCATGGACACCGGAAGATATCCGGAAGGCTGCAGAGGGGATTCCCCATCCGAAAATTAATCATGAAAAGTTTATACAAGATTTACAAGGTATGCGATTGAGTTACCACTTAAATGGGGAAGAAGTAGAAAGTTATTAGACAAATTATTGGCCCAGACTGGCACATGGTTTGTGGCACCTGGAATGCGCTTGCAGCTTAAACCCCTCCTACATAGTGACGCAGAGTTAGACACTAGGTTGAAGGGTCTTACGGACCGAATTACTGAAAAATGGAAACCTAGAGCAGATTGGACCTGTATTAATCAGTGTATACAACAGGACAATGAATCTGTGGATGGGTACTTTGGTAGATTATTAGAATGTTTTAATAACCATAGCGGTATGCCTATTCCCGAAAATCAGAAAAATGATAGCTCATATGAACAACAATTGAAGAATGCATTTTTGAAAGGTTGCATTGCCCTATCAGTAGCTTTATTACAAAGCATATGATAGATCATCGAACAGTAGGCTACAAGCCTTACTGGAGTATGCTAGGCATGCTGAAAGACACTTTAACAGTAAGAAGAAAAGAAGCGCAGGTCTTCACAGCTGAAGACGGAGCAGAAGTCTTTGTAGTACAGTCAGGTAAAAGGGAGGAAAACGCTCAGAGCAATAAGCGCTCTGACAGAGACTCAGAGGTTTTTGAGGAGAGAAAAAGAAAAGGTGAATGCTTCAAGTGCGGGAAGAAAGGACATTTAGCAAGGGATTGCAGATCGAATAAAAAAATGACTACAGAAGGGAAGGATAGGAGTGATGAGGATTGACTATATGATAGTCATAACGTTCAACAGTCATCAGGAGAGAGTAGTGAGCAGGGAGAAAATGTAAACACAGTAGTAGAAATAGAGGAAGTGCAAGTAGATGATGAGGAAAGTGAAGTTTTAGATTTAGCCTTATTGAGCTTAGAGCTCTATTTGGGACACGAACCGGAAGTTACACTTCTGGTGGAGGGAGGAAGTGAAATTTTGTGTGATTCAGGGGCATCACGGACTTTGATACATCCTTCAAAGTTACCGGAACACTCTGAATCACCTGATTATATATTAGTGAAAGCAGCAAACGGACAGCTATACAGGGAACCACTTTCCCATGATATAGCAATAACTGACCCTATTTCAGGTGTGACCCAGAGAAGTAAGATAGTACTTTCTGCCAAATGTCCAGTGAATTTACTGGGAAGAGACCTTATGCAGCTTTTTGGCATAGCAGTAGTTCCTACCATGAAAGGTATGGAGGCACAAAGACAAATGGATACTTTTGTGATGCGATCGGAGGGTGAAGCCTACTATTGGTACAGCCAGGACCTAGTTACGACTGGTCCAGGGGCAGTAACCGAAGAACTGATGAACGTAGCCATCAGTAAGGTACCCTCCCTTCACATTGATCAACAGCATTTGTTACATTGTACTCTGTACTATTGTAGTACACCAGGACCTGATAAAGAATATGAGGAGAAATTGTTCAGAAATCCTGCAAATAGGTTAGTATTACGAACCCTGTACTGGGATACTGAGGGTAATAGTGTGGTGAGTTGTTCATTACCCCAGGAATTCACGGGACTGTATAAGTCCAACTGGCTACCGCATGTCAGTTTAACCAAACATAAGAATGCCAGATGGGTAGATCTAGGTGAAAAAAGTGACAAGATGGGAAAGGCAAACTGACTTAGAGTTGTCAGAACAAGGAATACAAAAGCAAAAACTGAATTTGTTAACGCAAGCACGTCCAGCTGTACACTTACAACAAAGTGAGGACAGCTGATTGATGTTCCTACTGGAAGAGGAAGAAAAAGCTTTGTGTGATATACCAAGCACTCTTTGGTCAACAGGGAAATCAGATGTAGGGCTTATTCGGACAGCAGGTCCAGTAACTATCACACCAAAGTCAGCATTTAGACCACAAAAGAAACAATACCCTTTGAGAAGAGATGCAGAGCAGGGAATTAAGCCTATAATAGCAGCATTACTTAAAAAAGGAGTACTGGTAGAATCTTTGGATTCACCATGTAATACCCCTCTATTTCCTGTTAGGAAGGCAAATGGGGAATGGCGGCTGGTACAGGATTTACAAGCTGTAAATGATGCAATAATACCTAGGGCACCTACGGTGCAAGACCCGCACACTTTATTGAATGATTTGAAGCCAGAACAGAAGTATTTTACCGTGGTAGATATAAGCAATGCTTTCTTTTCAATACCTATACATCCAGATAGTCAGTATTGGTTTGCTTTTACATTTCAGGGTAACAGATACACCTATACTCGACTACCACAGGGATACTGTGAAAGTCCAACAATATTCGCACAGGAGATGGCTAGCAACCTGGCGGGATTTACTCCACCAGGGGGCAGTCAAGTTCTACTTTATGTGGATGACATCCTGCTTGCGGCCCATACCCAGCAACAGTGTAGGGAAGATACGATAGCATTATTGAGGTTTTTAGCAGAACAGGGACATAAAGTAAACAAGCATAAATTGCAACTTTGGAAAACACAGGTCAAGTACCTGGGATATGTGATATCCAAGGGGTAGAACATTAGATGAAGATAGAAAGGTAGCAATTTTACAAACTCCCAAGCCAACTACCAAGAAGGAAATGATGTCCTTCCTGGGGACTAATTTTGTCGAAGTTGGATACCAAACTATGGTGTGGAGTCGGCTCCATTGGCTGATTTAATATTTAAAACACCTATGGCAGCACAAGATATACTACATTGGACTCCAGTGGCAGAAGCAGCTTTCTGCAGGCTAAAACAATTGATAGCTTCATCATCAGTTTTGGGGCTTCCAATTATCATAAGAGATTTTTCAGACTGTAGATTGTAAGTGGGGATATATGACGTCAGTTCTGACGCAACAGCATGGGAATAAGCAATGCCCCATAGCTTATTATTCATCACAGTTGGACCCAGTGGCACGGTCGTTGCCACATTGTGTACAGGCAGTTGTTGCAGCTGCCATGGCAGTACAGGCTTCGGCCTCAATAGTATTATTTCACCCTCTTACCTTGAGGGTGCCTCATGCAGTTGCGATAATTTTACTGCAAGAAAATTGCATTTTGTCTCCGGCTAGACATCTTTCTTGTATGACCATACTGCTGAGTCAACCTCACATGGTGATTGAACGTTGTACGACATTAAATCCATCAACGTTGCTTCCAACTCCTGTGGATGGCACACCACACAGTTGCCTACAGGAAATGGAGCAAATAACTTTACCCCGACAGGATCTTACTGATATACCCTTAGCTGATGCGGAGGTGACATTTTATGTGGACGGATCATGTAGGAAGGGTCCTACAGGAAAGAATCTAGTAGGTTATGCAGTGGTTACTGATGTTGGGATTGTAGAAGCCCAACCCCTGCAGCATAACTTGTCTGCTCAAGCAGCAGAATTGATAGCTTTAACACGAGCTTGCACTCTAGCAAAGGACAGATGTGTGAACATATATACTGATAGTCAGTATGCTTTCTCCACAGTGCATGTTTTTGCACAGCAGTGGAAGAATAGGGGAATGATAACATCCACTGGTAAACCGATCAATCATGCGCAACTAATCTTGAATTTATTAGACTCTATTCAGTTACCTGCCAAAGTAGCTATTTGTAAATGTGTAGCTCATACAAAGCAACAGGATAAGATTTCAAAAGGTAATGCACGAGCTGATGCAGCTGCGAAGCAGGCAGCCTCAGACTCAGAAACTTTACTTTTGAATGAGGAATTACAACCCTCTGAGATTTTAGATTTAGAAATGTTGAAAACAATGCAAACATTAGCTACAAAAACAGAAAAACAGAAGTGGGTAAGACGAGGAGCAATCCTTGAAGACGGATTGTACATCTCCAAAGAGAAAGCCGATATTACCATCTAATTTATTTAGATATGCGGCTTTGTTGAGCCATGGGCAGAGCCATGTCTCAACAGGGGGGATGGTACAGTTAGTTAATAGAATATTCCAGACATATGGATTTACGAACTACACACAAAAATTTTGTGCAGCATGTCATATTTGCAGTAAACATCATGCACAGGGAGCATTCAAACTGAAGCAAGGGAGTTTCCCTACACCACCATATCCGTTCCATACTATTTGTATGGACTTCATAGAGTTGAATAAATGTGAAGGAAATAAATACTGTTTAGTGATCATAGACATGTTTTCGAAATGGGTAGAAGCTTTTCCAACCAGGAATCCGGATGCAGCAACAGTGGCAAAGGCCCTAGTAAAGGAAATAATTCCTAGATTTGGCATACCGGAAAGAATCTATAGTGACAATGGGACACATTTTGTCAATCAAACAATTCAGCAACTTGGGAGATTTTTTGGGATTTCCTTGAGAAATCGCTGTGCTTACCACCCACAGTCAGCAGGACTGGTGGAGAGGTACAATGGGATTTTGAAAAACAAGTTAAGGAAGTTGATGAGTGAGACTCAGAAGAATTGGATTTGCTGTTTACCTCTAGCATTGCTGAGCATGAGAACAGTTCCAAATGTAAAGGGCTTGACCCCCTTTGAAGTAGTATTTGGAAGGGCATATTATGTGCCACAGTGGAAAGCTCTTATGCCTGCAGAGCTGGAGGTCGATGGCTCATTAGCCAGTCACATGAAAAGATTGTTAACCAATAAGACTGTTTTTCAGTTAAACTCTTTTTCAGATAAAGAACAGACAAAACCGGACGCAGTGCTATCCCTAGGATCCTGGGTGTGGATAAAAGTCATCAAGAAGAAAAACTGGATGAGTCCTAAGTGGGAAGGTCCATACCAAGTACTGTTGGCAACGCCTACTGCAGTAAAGGTTGCGGAGAGGTCGTCCTGGGTTCACCTGACTCACTGCAAGCCGGTAAAGAATTTCCAGTTAGACAAAAGTTTTGTAGCTGATATATCACAAAAACAGAATGACCAAGGGCAGAGTGTATAAAAGTGCAAAGCAACCCCAAAGATATTGGTTTACTGTCCTATTGATCATACACTTATTAACCATGTTGGTAGTGACTTTTCTTTTGTTGGGGGTTATCCTACAAATAACTACACAGATAAAAGTGATGAAACGTGATGGACTGGCCACAGATTGGCATCCAAACTTTAACACGTACATAGCTATGAAACGTGTGTATGTAGAGACTATGAACATTTCAAATTGTTGGGTTTGTACAGCCATACCTACAGCATATGGAGGACTTTTGATGTCCGCTGTCCCTTTGGGGATAAATGAGACTTGGGAAAATTTACTTTTTGATACAGGTTCTGTGAGATCACAGGACAAAGTGGCACTGTATTTACCTGTTACACAAAAGGGAATTGTTTGTTTTTACAAAAATGATACGCTCCAAGTTGGTTGGAGTAATTGCAACATAACTGTGTCTTATAAATGTTATATAAAAGCAAAAGATCAGAGTATTAGTTGTAGCACGAATTATGATTCGTATTTGAGCTTAATGAAAACAACATTGAAAGATGTACAGAAAAATCCTGAATTGTATAAACAATTGTCTGTTATAGACAGGAAAATGTTTCATTCAGAGTTAACCCGCATCAGTACTAAAGTAGAAAATTGTTATTTTGTTTGTGGGGAAAAAAGCATATAAGTGGTTACCTGAGAATTGGTCCGGCAGTTGTTTTTTGGGTTATCTGGTTCCAGCAATAAGACATACTGCAGAATTGCCTCTGGGTAAGATACGGAATGTGAGAGATATAGCTCAAAAAACTGGGAACTCAGTCAAGAAACCTGCTAATCCAGTGGGTAAAATCGAAGCTGATTGGAAAGATCATTCATCCGTAAAGGATAAAGAGAAATTGACTCATATGGACTTGAGTGACAGTGTTATATCCTGGGCTGGAATAATCCCAGCCTATGGAGCAGTCAAATTGATCTGGGAACTGAGAAAATTGTCGAAACTTCTTGAAGTAATGAGTAATGCGACTTTTTCTGCTCTCGAACTTGTGACTGATGAACTGAATGCAATGAGAACTGTTGTATTACAGAACCGAATGGCTCTTGACTTCACCCTAGCGGCGAGAGGTGGTACGTGCGCTTATCAAAGAAGAATGCTGTGCGTACATCCCAGACAATGAGCATGAAATCAATGACCACCTAGAGGTAATTCAGCAAGTATCAGCAATGGCGGAACCAGGGCCAAACCCACTGACGAACTTTTTCCAGAATCTTTTTGGGGGGTGGGGTTCAATCCTAATGAATATTTTGATAGCTATTTGTGTAGTTTTGCTCATATTGGGAGCATGTGTTTGTTGCGGGATACCTTGTGTGAAAAGATTAGTTAGAGATTTCATTGATGTATCTGTAACTGAGACTATGTATCAAGACCTGGAGTTGAATCTGTTGATACCAAATGAAATTCTTTCTGAAATATAAAACAAATGACTTGCCTGGTTGAAAGTTCCGGAGAGGAAGAGACTAGGGAATGAAATAATATTGTTTATGTTTCTGAATAGAATAAAAAGCATTAAAAGGAGGGAGAATGTTAGAAAAATATGTACTTAAACATATACAGAATGCTAGAAAAATATGTACTTAAACATATACAGAATGCTAGAAAAATATGTACTTAGACATATATAAACTGTTAGAAGAATATGTACTTAAACATATATGTAGTGCAGAGTTTAGAAACAGTATAATATATAATGCATTTGATTCTATTTAACAATATGGCAGTAGAAATGATTTTGCATGTAATTGTTTGAAACTTAGCTGCAGTGTGGTTAACCTCTGACCCTGGCAGTAGCCAGCTCAGCAAGCTTATGTCTTTCAGTAACTGTAATCTGCTGGGTCAGAGAGAAATAAATATGTATGCATGTATATCTTTCTTCCTTCCACCGAGAAGGATGGCCTTGTGAACACTATCAGAGATAGTGTGCAGCTGCTAACCAGAAAGACAAAGGAACGTATTAAGAAAAGAACCGACCATTGTTTCCGAACTAATCTAAGAACCTTGGAAAAAGTAACATCTACAGGAAGACACTGTAATGGGCCAGGTGCCTCGCAAGGCTGTGTTATTCTCATGGGAAAGTTTTTAAAAACATTAACTAAGCATCTTCTTATGAATGAAGTATTATGGACTATAGTGATGTAAATGCCCTGTGACTGACCACGTCAGTAAGGTGGGCAAAAGCTGATTGCAAATGGTATATAATTGAGGGTATTTCCTGTATAGAGCAGTCAAAACTCTATACTTGTTTTTGTATAGTTTTTTGCCTCCTAATGTACATTAGTAAAGCAATATTGTTTGAACCTGAGCATCCTGTGTTATTGACTGTCATTTTGAAAAGCCTAATGATTTTTACAGTCTGATTTTAACAATTTATTTGACACAATCAAAACCAGGTATCTGCTAGGAATATTTGAGGATTTTGGGGTACGTGGCTTGTTTGATTCCTAAGATTCTTTGGCCAGACTTCAAAAAAAAAAAAAAAAACTTCCATTGAATAGGCATATGCACCCTTAATCTTTCCAGATCCCAATTCTGTGGTTTGTAAAGAGGAATCTGTATGGGGACTAGGTTAGTTCTCTTGGAATCCAGGTGTCCAGTCTCCTTCTTCTTCCTTATCAGTCTGTCACAGCAGACAATTCAGACCTGGTATGAGGAACTTTAAATAAAGGGGTGCAAGGGCAAGGTCTGTGGAACAAATAGGGCAGGAAATGCCCTGGACTACATGAAAAGAGACATAGAGGAGCTCTCCGATCATGTAGCCCAGGCTGGTATGACCCTGACCTTGAGCAGCATCTTACCCTCACCTAGAATGATGACACAGTACAAAGACAAATGATCGATTTTAACAATTGGCTAAAATTTTGGTGTCATTCAAAGGGGATCCAATGTCTGTCAGCCTGGGATGACATGCTCGACAAGCCACGTTGCTTCGCTAGAGATGGCTTGCACCTGTCACCACTGGGCTTTCGGATATTGGCAAAGGCTCTTGCCACCCCCATAGTGCCTTTTTTAGGAAAGGCTCAAAAGTCAAACCCACCCCCATAGACAGCACAAGGAACAAGAAACTAAGGGTAATGCTGCTTAATGCCAGAAGTCTTAACCTCAAGATGCACGCACTCAAAGCTCTCCTCAGTATGGAGAACATCGATATCTGTGCAGTGACAGAAACCTGGTTCAAGGCTCCAGATAGCACCCCAGCACTACCAGGCTATACCTCATATCATGCTTTTCGGCCCCAAAACCCGGACCGAACCACAAAAGGAGGGGGAGTTTCCATATTTATCAAGGATATCCACACCTCCAGGTTAGTGGCATTGCACAAAGTATCGGAGACCATCCATGTGCAACTAACAGTGGGCAAGACTGCTTTTCAGTTTATAGCATCCTACAGACCACCCTCTCAAAGTCAGGAATCACACTCGGCTTTCCTGAAAAAATTGGAGAACATGAAGATCTCTCCGAACACCATTATATTGGGTGACTTCAACTACCCAACCATTGACTGGGAGCACTACTCAAGCCCCAGCACCTTAGCCCAAAGGTTCCTGGAAATTATAAACTCAAATGCTATGGAACAACTAGTCACCACTCCCACACGAGGGGACAACATACTAGACCTGATCATTACCAACATGGGGACTCTATGCTCCACACCAGAAGTATAACCCTCATTGGTAAGATCAGACCATAAATTAATTTCACTGGATGTCCACATCCCGACCCCATCCCCAGCCCAGAAAACCACAGTGAAAAACTTCCCAAAAGTGAACTTCTCACTTCTCAAAACCAAAGTGGAATCCTTCAAGGCCCCAGGGCCAGTGAAAACTACAGCCCAAACTGCAGAATCCTATATAAACGCATTCTACGGACATCTCCAGGAATGCATGGATCATGCTATCCCAAACAAAACCAAGACCCAATCATCCAAAGGCAGGCATCCAGTCTGGTGGACCCCTGCCATAAATAAACTGTACAACAGAAGGAGGAAGCTACTACATGATAGAGCAAAATCCCTAATAGGGAAGGCATCTCTGATCAGTACTAGCAAAAAATTACGATCTCTCATAAAATCCACCAAGGCCAGCTTCGAGAGAAAAATTGCACAGGACACCAAAGACAATCATAAGGCTTTTTTCAGTTATGTTAGGAACCTGGGATGCAACTCCCAGACTTGTTCTGGGTTGATTCTAAACTACAAAAAATACACTGAACCCACAGACATCGCCAATATCCTGGCAGACAGGTTCAGTGCAAACTTCTCCACCCCCCCCCCCCCCAAAGAGCAAGTATCTATCCCGGCAGAGGGCTGCCTCCCAAACATCTTTGATGCTCAGGTGAAGGCTGCCCTTTCCAGAGCAAAAAACACTGCTTCCATGGGACCAGATGGCGTCCCAGGTTGCGTCCTACATGAACTCCAAGAGGAACTAATCCCTGAAATAAAACAGCTATACAATCTCAGCCTCACTACAGGATATGTGCCCACAGAATGGCGTACAGCAACAGTGGTCCCACTCCACAAAGGTGGAGCCTCTATGGACCCTGGAAACTATCGCCCCATAAGCCTGACTAGCTTAGTCTGCAAGGCTATGGAGAGGATCATCATGGAGCTCATAAACAAAGACATTGGGGGCCTACAGACACTAAATCCTACCCAGTCCGGCTTTGTCAAGGGCAGATCCTGCCTTTTGAACCTGGTTGACTTCTTCAAAACAGTCACCAAAGCCATAGATGAATGGAAGATAGTCCATACAGCCTATCTGGACCTTGCAAAGGCATTTGACACAATACCCCACTCGGGCATCATAGATAAGCTATCCAGCTTAAATATAAACCGCTATGTCACAAGATCGGTCGTAAACTGGCTCAAAGACAGAACCCACAGAGTGAGAGTTGCTGGAGCCATGTCAGACTCAAAACCGGTCACAAGTGGTGTCCCATAGGGTTCTGTCCTGGGACCACTCTTGTTCTGTGTATACTTTTCCGAGGTACAGGCAAACTTGGGAGGACTATGGCTCACCAAGTTTGCAGACGACTGCAAACTGGGCGCCATAATCGACTCTCCAGCTGACACAAACATCCTTTAAAAAGGTCTCACAGAGACAGATAACTGGTGCCAGTGCCATGGTTTAAAGCTAAATGCCAAAAAATGTATAGTCATTCCCTTTGGCAAAAACAATGTGCCCACAAATTACCACATAGGCGGAAACCCATTAAGTACAGAGAAAGTTATTAGGGACCTGGGGACCCAAGTTGATAGCAATCTCTCCTTTGAAAACCACATTGCCAAAGTGGTTAGAAAGACCTTCTACATAGCCCACCTCATCAAGGGTTTCACATCTAGATCAAGAGAGGTAATCGTGCCCCTTTATTCATCCCTCATCAGGCCCATCATAGAATACAATGCCCCTTTTGGGATGTACCTTACCCGACATCTGCAGCAATTAGAAAGACCCCAAAAGTATCTCACCAAGAGGATCAAGGGTCTCAAACAGATGCCATATGCTGCTCGGTTAAAAAAACTCCAGCTCTACTCAGTTGCATATCGGCTACTTCGAGGTGATCTATGCCTGACATACAAAACTATGTCAAATCCAGAATTAATGGACATGCTCCACCTCAGTAAATCTAAATCCCTTAGAGCCACATGCTCAAGGGACTTGAACCTCAGCACAGAAATAAATAGAACTTGCTGGAGGGACAGGTTCATAACCCAGAGGCTCCTTTCGCTCTGGAATAGAATTACAGTTCATGTGAGGCAGAGCACCTCACTGAATCTCTTCAAGAAGAATCTCGATAGGCGGATGGGGGATCGTAGGTTTGTCCCAGGGATTACTCCCGTGTCACTATTAGACAGAGGCACAGTAAACTAAACCTTAAAAAGGGCACAGTATACTCAAATCAAGGGGTGGCGTAAGCCATACAGAATCGAGCTAGGCTTATAATTGCCCCAGGGCAGATAGCCTAGTATGAACCTATGAACCTATGAACCTATATAAATGTCTAAGAGATTAAAGGAGTTACAAATGCTTTGAAAATCTCTACAAGATTTCACAGACAGCACCACAATAATATGGAATATAAACAGATAGGGGAGTACCAGATCGTATCCTCTTTGCAGACTTGCTGGTAGCAACTGTGCTCATTTTGACTCTTTAAGCTTCATACATTCCATCAAAGCAAAGCCTAGTGGCAGATAAGCTAAGCAGGACAGTCTCTCACAAATGGAAACTGCATATGGGAGTCTAACAGGAATTGATCCAAACTGCAGTATACACCTCAAGTTTTTCTAGTTGCCTCCTCTCCGTACAGGCAGCTAAAAACAGTTTTGCACTAGGATTCCTTGCAAAGAGGCCTGGGTACAGATGCTATTTCATTCCCATGTATGGGAATGTTCCTTTATGCTTTTGCACCCTTTATACTGTTATCCAGGGTTCTTCTAAAGAATCAGAAGGACACCCCAAAGATAGTGTTGGTGACTCTATCTTGGCCCAGGCAACAGCGGTTCTTTCTTGTTTTGAAACTAGACAAAGGCAATTGCAACAATGTGCCCTCAGACTGGATTTACTCAAATAAGATGGGGGGTATTTCATACCCCCAACCTGAAGTATCTTCAATTAACTGATTGAATGATAGAATTTTAATACCTTAAAAGGCACAATTTTTTTCTGTAGATGTGCAGCAGGTGCTAAAGGTGGCTTAAATGCTACTAGAAAATCATAACTGTCTAACTGGAAAAGAGTTTCTAGTCGGTGACTTTTAAGGACCAAAACCCATTCAATAATAGACTGCCTCTGTTTCTTGATGATTTGTGTGAGTTACTGTCCTCTGGCCTGCCTTACTCTTCTATTAAGAGTCACCTGTTTGCCATTTCTGCTTGTCTGCCCTAAGATCCTCCCTTTCTTCCCATTCACAAAGCATACAGTTTTTGAATGGGGGTTTTACATATTTGTCCACATTGAAAAGAGGTGGCTCCTTCTTGGGATCTGCTTTCTGTGCTTCAGAAGCTCTCCCTTTTCATTTGAATCAGATTATTAGCCTAAAATGAGGTTCTTAACATGGAACAGTGTCTGATTTCTGCTAGAAGAGTATCTTACTTTCAAGCTTATATGGTGTGTCAACCCTACCTATTTTTCACAAGGATAGGATTTATTTAAGAGCTAATCTTTCAGAGTTTATATTGAACCAGCCTTTGATCTCCCTGTATTTGTCCAGAACCCCCAAACAAAAGAGAAGTAATGTTTCATATTCTGGATGTCCACAGACAGCTCAGCGTCTACCTAAACAAAATTCAGCTTATTTTACTATTGATTTCTGTTGCTCCACAATTGTGTGTGTGTGTGTGTGTGTGTGTGTGTGTGTGTGTGTGTGTGAGAGATGGGTCTATATCATATGAGAGAATCGCACAAATTGCGAACGCTCATAATATCGAACATACCGGACCTCGAACTTCCTATTGTGGGGGGCTGCACCCACACCCCCCTCTTAATATATATTCCATCTCCAAGACCACACTATAGTGAGGAAAGGGCAACTATCCCATTCTTCACTGTACCATGATCTCAGAAAAAGCACTTTGAGGTCCGGTACGTTCGATAGTATGAGTGTTCGCAATTTGTGAGATTTGTTCATATGATATAGACCCTGTGTGAGATACCAAAGAATTTATTGAACATTTGTGGGACTGGTATGATAGTCAGACGTTTGTTATTATTGTTTATTTAAGAATTGAAAGTGCAGTATGAGTATTTGGCTTTTATCAGCTGAATGCTACAGATGCATACATTCATACAAATATTTCACATATGGGCAATAATGCCCTTTTAGCCTGCCAATATACCATAACAGTTATTCCCATATTAAATGTCCAGGTTGTTCATAAAATGTATAAATTAGTGGTTGCTTTAATGTAATTTGGTAGTCTATTCCATGCATCAGCTACTCTCTCAGAGAACCAGTTAGCACACTTCTCATTCTTATAAATCTTTGACATAGGTTGTCTGATGATTCTCTAGCACTTTTTCTTATTCCCAAACATTCCCAGCGGTACTTGTCTCTTAATGCCCTATATACCAGAATAAGGTCTCCTCTTAAATATCTATGAGATGCTGTACAAGTTCAGATATTTTAAGCTTTCATAATAACTTTAAGTTTTCACATCTATGGATGCTCTTGGTGTATTTCCACTGTACTCTTTCCAGTTCACTCATGCATGTTTTCTTAAAAGATTTTCATATTATTATTCCATATTTATGTTTGGGTCTAAAATAACTAACAAGCAATTGTTTCATCATGTCTGATTCCTAAACTTTATAAATCTTTGTATACAACTTATAGTTCTATAACTAACATTAACCAATTGGATGATATGATTAGAAAAAAAACTAAAAGCTGGATCTAACTATATATCCAGGTCCTTAAATTAATCTACAGTTTTAGTCACTGTGTTCTATATTAAATATTCATAGATGGGGATTGGGAAAAGTTTAATTGTGTTCAGTTAAATGAGTGTAATACTGGTTAGGTTTCATCATTTATTATTCCAAAACAATAAAAAATGATTTTTTGAGGAGATTTGGCCAACTGTATCCTAATCAAAATGTTTTTATTTGTGTCTCAGAGCGTTTTCCTCAAAGAGAAGTTAATTGCCTAATTAATGAAGTGATTAATACTCAGGCTTCTTATAAACTACAGACCACATTATTCTCATTTTCAGCCATTTTTAATTTGTTAAATGCTTTTCCATAGATTAAATTTCAATGTTCTGATATAGAACCTCTATCTGATTTTGAGCCTGAAGGTGAGTCAGTTGTATTCTGTTGTATTTTAAGCTACATTTTTTAAATACCATTATAATACCTCATGTTTATCATTATAATACCTCCTGTCTCTTTGTTTTTTGACAGGTTCCTGCATCTTTACTCTTGATTTTTCCTTTATTTGTTATAGCATTTTTAACAATGTGCACCTCGACAAATTTGGTACTGTCATTTTCTACGTCTCTTGCAGTCACCCAGCTTTTGAACAATTGCTTTTCTCAAGGTAGTAGGATACAAAAACATGTTTTGACAGATGATTGAAGACTAGACTGATGAGAAGTACTTCCTGCAGTAAAGATTGTCTTCAAGCAAGATAATCTGCCCTTTTTATTAACATGTTGACTGCTTAGAGATTAGTTTATCTTAAATTTAAACTTAGTTGTATCATCTTTGTTTCAGAAGAAAATGACTAAAACTCATTCATAGCCTGAATATTTCCTGCACTGATTGTATATGGAAAACTTCCACGAGTAGTGTCTTCAGACTTAACTAAAATATAAGGTCACTATATATGATATGTCAGGGAGAAAACACAATAACAAAATACCACAGTTTTTTTTTTCCATTGAATGAGAGCAAAGGAAGGCATACAACTCTAATATAAGCTTCATCAAACACAAAGTGTTGCATCTTATTACTAAAACAAGTACATTTATCCAACAATTAAAAAGCATATGCAACAACCAGCTCACACAGATTAACATGGATTGTGAAAAAAAATGTTCATTAGATCTAAACTCAGATAAGTTGGTGCAAATGTTAGAAAATCATGTGATTGTTGCTAATATATTTGTTGGCTGTAGATTAAATGACAAAGTGCTTCATTGGGCTAGGGAACATCTTTTAGCAATCATTGATGGATACAGCAGATGTGTAGTTGGTGAACCATTTGTCTCCATATTTGCTAATGTAGTAATTTCTCTAAATGATAATTTTTGTTTAATGTTTGAAGTACTCTGACAAAATAATGGACATCCAGTATTCTGGAGATATTTGTGTAATATATGTGATTTATACTATGGCAAATTACACCTTTGAAGTGTGGGACCAGTGCACTTGTTGAAACAGTAATCCATACCTTAGGAAAGATATCAAGAGTGTTTACTGACCAAGAAAGTGCTCTGTAATTACTGAATGCACATATTTTTAATGGAAGTTTAGGCAGATTATGCACTCCACAACAGGTTAGTCATTTGAAAATACTTTGATGAAACCTGTTTTTGTTACCAAAATCATCTCATACTGGATCAGGTATCCAAACTCCAGTGAGATGTCTGCATTGCTTTTAATGTCCTATGTAAAACTGATAAATAAGCAGAGATTAAACTGAAATGTTGTATTAAAAACAATATATATATGTATATCTCTATCTCTCTATATAAATATATATATATATATATATATATATATATATATATATATATATATAGTTTGGCAATATCTACACCTCTGAAGCCATCTAATAGAATGGATCCACTGAGCTGGAAGGAAGTAGTCTGAAAGAAGTATGCTGAGATGCCTCCAATGCAGTTTGCAGCCAAATGGTAGCAGCTAACCATTTTGTCCATGGAAGCTGGTTGAAGAATTCATACAGCAGGGGAACGTAAATCAAACTAATACCAGGTATCTCATTTGACAAATGTAGGAGAAGGAAAGTATGTGATGGAGTAAGAGATGACTGAAGATGATATGGGATGAATTATCTCTGACCAAAAATGTAATTCCGACATACAATAAGTCTCACAGTTAGCACTCTCATCTCTCTAACAATCAAAACAGACTGGAGACTTTATCACACACTTAGTGCTTTATACAGGCATTCTACAGTTTATACAAATTTTAAGAAATTTGTTTTTGATGTTTTAGATTATGCAAAGCAGAATGTCAAGGGTGGAAGTAGTGAAGATTGTTTGGAATTTCTTGAAAATAAATGACAAGTTTTAACTTATACTGCTAACATAGCAATTAAAATTTATTTAAGACTCAGGTCTCTTAAATGTTAATGTATTTATTTTTAATTAGTTGACTTGTGTTGTATATAAGGATTGTGTTGTAGGAGTAAAGTCAGTCTGATGACGTCTCCAGTCCTTTATGATTCTTAGAGAGACAAAAGCGCTAACTGACAAGAGTTATCGTATTTGTTTATTTTTGTGTTTAATAATATAGCAATAACCAATGGATGTGGGTGTGGTATATTGAAGATTTACATAAAAATAAAACAATAAAGCACAGATACGTGACCAGGAGCATAAAATAAAAAAACAATTTAATAACACAGTAAGCGCTGAATGAACAAGTCTATGCTGCTTTATATGATTGCTATTGTAGTAAATTGATAACAAAGGACCTTTATGACTACTTGCTAGTTGAGCATCCCTTAATTCCCATTTTTGAGGGACTACCTAAAGTACATAAGAACTTACATAGGCCTCCTTTTCGACCTACAGTCTTTGGAAATGGATGGCTCACTGAGCCCTTCTCTATTTTTGTAGAGAGGCAAATTTGACCTATTTTAGCAAAAGAAGCATAGGTTTTAAAGGACACCAAACTGTTCTGCATAGATTTTGTAACACAAACACTATAGTAGGAGACTGTTTGCTAATTACGTTGGATGTTGTTTCTTTATTCACTGCTATCCCTCACCATCAAGGCTTGACAGTCCTTAGTTAAAAACAGTGACCATGACTCAAAGGATGTTGACTTAATATGTATGTTTTTGGAGGTTGCTTTGGATAGCAATGTTTTTCTCCTTGAGAAACTAGCTATATTTACAGAAGGTTGGTGTAGCTATGGGTAATTCCTGTGCCAGTAGCTACACCAACATTGTTATGGCCCAATGGGAAAAATCTTTTGTGTTGAGTTTAATAATTCTATCAAAGATTTGTAGGTGATCTTTTTTAGTTATGGGTGGAGCTGAGTTTCAACTGTTACAGTTTGTTGAATAGTTACAATCAACTGATTTGTTTTGAAATTTACTCATAAATTTTCCAGGCTTTGATTTTTAGATGTTTTCATACAGAGAGATACACTGCATACGTTTCATACTACATTATTTAGAAAATCTTGTAGAAAAAATACTTTAGTACAGAGAGATAGTAGGAACCCCTGCCATATTTTTCAGAATATTATGAAAGGGCAGGGAATGCGGATCTCATGATTGAATGATATTGATGAAAATTTGCCCAGGACATAGGCAAGCTGAGAAATGAGCTTGAATTGAGGTGCTACAAGAAAAAGAAAGTGGACAGCAGTATTAGTGAATGCTTTCATCTTAGAAAAGGTAGATGTAAACCATATTTCTCTAATCAAGCCCTTGAAACTACACTGGTAAATAACACAGGAAACATTATGTTCCTCTTTCACTTCACTATACAAGTGATGCCTCTGATATTTTAAACATTATTATATCCAATCGGTCTATTTTACATATAGATGATGATATTAAAACAATAGTCGATGATCAACCCAGTGTTGTTTTTAGAAATAAAAAGTCCCTGAAAAGGCAATTGTGTTATGAAAATAGTGATAATAGAATCAGAAATTGTTCTGGTTTATTTGGGACTTAAAGCTGGAATAACTGCAGTTTTTATTCCCCTCATAGATAATTCATCAGTGTTTACACATCCTGTTACACACATTGAGTATAAATTTAATATTAGAGCAAATTGTCATACTAGAAACTTGATATATTTGTCTTTTTGTAAAGTCTGTTCTTGTTTCTGTACTGGCAAGATGAATAGGTCTTTGTTGGAATGTATAAGGGAACATTCTTATTGCATTAACACTGGCGATTTACGTAATGCACTTAAACATTTTATGGAAGCAGGAAATGAACATTACTTTACTTTTAGGGCTATTGAACTTATTACAGTAAACAACTGGGGTGGGGATTTGAAAAACTTCACTGAGACTAGGGAACTACATTGGATCATAACTATGCAAGAAGATAAATTTCCTGGCTTGAATGGGAGAGTTTCTATTAAACCTGTCTTAAAAGCCAGAAGTCTCTTTAAATGAAGAAGCTTTTTTAGATTGTTTTAATTGAATAATTGATTGATGTGATTTTTTTGGAATATATAAAAGTTTGCTATGTGTTATTTGTTTTTTGTGGTCTGAAGAAGCACATTGTATTGTGTGAAAGCGTTTATCGTGTTATTAAATTTGCTTTTATTTTATGCTCCTGGTCGTGTATCTGTGCTTTATTGTTTCATTTTTTATCTTGATTTGCATCTTTGAGCACAGTTCATTCCTTGGGGAATACTTTTTTATATATTGAAGATTTACCCATGGTTGCAGTGATTAAACAAAGCCATCTGTGGGTAAATCTTCAATATACCACACCCACGAATTGGCTATTGCGCATTATACAATGACATTATACAATTACATTATTTAAGAAAAAAATACTTTTCTTAAATCTTTGTATAACTGTGTAGTGATGCTATTCCTCTTTTTTTGTATCCTGGGACTTTCTTTATGTACTGGAGATGCTTATGGGACTTATGTTATACACTTATGCAATACACCAGTGTTTTGGAAAGAAAGCAATGGAGAAAGGAAAGGAAGATCTTTTTTATTTGCTTAATAGTCGACTTGCTTAATGGTCAGCTCCAACTAGGCAATAGTTAGAATTCTGACTGCATATGACAAACTTAAATTAAAAAAATGTTGATTGTCAGTAGTTATTTATCAAAATAAGCTCAATGAAACGATATTTGCAGTCAGATTTTTGACTTCTGGATTTGTAGACTATCCCTATGTGATGTATGTAAAGCAAATTACACGTTTTAGTGGAAAAGGTAACATTCCTGTATCTGAAAGCAGTTTCTCCAACAAGTTTTGGCTTGCAGTATGAATATCAGTATTTTCTAAACCAACAAATACAAATGCAGCTCAGGTGCAATGTGAAATACTAACACATTTAATTGCTTATTGAAACTACTCTTAGCAGTACAATGGGTTCAAACCTAGAGAACGGGATGCTTGTTTGATGCTTTGTATATTTTTAGAGGTACGAGAGAGAGACAGGATGGAAAAAATACAAGGAAAATCAGTCACATTGCTTTAGTTTTCAGTAATGTACCTCATTTTCCTAGCATTTTCTTCATCCTGTCTCTCTTGTACCTCCAAATTGTCTGGAGCTCTAATTTTATTATTTTTATTTATTATATTAATGAAGAAAGTCCAAGTGACTGGACTTTTTCCATTTGTATATAATCGATTTACAAAGGACACGCTGGTTGGGCTGACCAATCAGCATGCTTCTTTTTGAATGTTAATGGCTAGTCATTGTATAATACATTTTATAACAGATACTTGAGAGCTCGGTGTTTAATTTTTGGTCAGAGACAATTTTCTGTTGTTGCTTGCCATATTTTCCAGACAAAAGGAATGAAACAATGTCCCGAGCAGGAATGCAAGTTGTAGTCAAGATGGCATCTTATCTAACAGACCTTAGTAAATAAGGTTACTGACAAAAACAACCTCTTAACTTTTAATACCTTCTCTAGATGACTATGATTATGGAAAATTCATTGCTGTCAAGAGTTCATGGAGATGATAAAACTCCAAAAAAGGGTAATTTTGAACTGTTGCACTTTTCCAACAGCACTGGTAGTCAGTTCAGAGCAGTATTTTAAAAACTGGCAAGAAAACTTATGTTTTTATTTCTTTCATGGATCTGATTTCTATTTTGAATGAGAAAAAAGAACTATTAGAGCATGCCTCTATAATATTGGAAAGGGAGTATAAAGCCAGGGTAATGCAAAGCAACCTATGATATTAATAGATTTTGCAAAGCTAAATTTGCTGTGTGTATATATTGCAGGAGAACTTCACAACAATCATTCCTAAAAGACAAAAGAAAAAAAGAAAACTAGTGGCCAAAGCTCCTGGAGACAACACAGCAGCAAAGCACAATGGATGGAATGGCATAGTATGCCAGCAGCAGAAGGAGTGGCAGATAAGATGCCCTGGGATGGAGAAGGTAAACACTAGGAAAGCAGCAGATGTAAAAATAAAAAAAAAATGAAACAAATTCTTGTTTCCAAAGGAAAAGCTGCATGGCAAAGGAAACTAGAATCTTGCACAGAAGAATGTTAGGATAACATTAGTTAGGTGAGGGCCAAAGCAATAGTGTCAGTTGCATGTCTTGGAGGGAAAGTAAACACAAGAGAAGATGACCTTAGATGATGGAACATGAAAAGAATAATGAGAGAGTAAGAGATGTATGAGTTGTGGGATAGCTACAGAGCTAGAGTGAAAGGTTGTTAGATGCAGAGATGTGGCTGCACAGAAAAGGGAGCTTGAAGATCAGTCAGATCTCTACACATGAGGAAGCAAATGTGACAGATAACAGAGCCTGGCAGCCAGACAAGGCTTGGGGGTGAGACAGAGTAGTGACTCACAGAGGAAATGATATGCCTGAGTTTGAAGTCATGTGCTAATAATTAAACATTCTGAGGACAATAAAATAAGAAAAAACAATTCAAAACAGGAATGATGATAAAGGAAAATGGTGTGGAAGGTAATAAAGATGTCTTCTGAGAAGTAAAAGAACAGCAAGGGAAATGTCAAAGAGGGCATCAAGATGACAGAGAATTAGGTCAGAGGAGCAAAGGTTAATGAAATAAGGAGGCAAACTGAGGAGGCAATGAATCAACAGGTAGGAACATCCAAAGGAGTCTTTGAGAGACAGCCAGCAGAAAGGTAGAAAGTATTGACAGGGGCCTGAATACACAGAACAACAGCTGAGTCTGAGTTATGTAATCAGGCAGCAGTATTCCTAGTTAACAGGACTAGGCATGGAATGTAATTAACATGGGTGAAAGAAGGGGGAGGCAAATGATAGTGAGGCTATAGAGAAGATGCGATAGGGCAGGTGAGAAACACAGAATTTCTCACGGATGGCGAACCCCTTCCATCTCATGTGGAGGACACTGATAATGGAAAAGGAGGTAGAAGATGAAGATGTTAACATGAGGGAGGTAGTACAGCACTGCTGGGGAATGCCAAAAGGATTGTAAACCCCATGAACAGTGCCAGACTAGTTCAGAAGTTTAACAACTAAGATGCTGATATAAGCACATTGCAGAAGATGAAACTGTAGAAGAGAGAAGTAGAAAAGTTGAAGGTGAATGATTGCCTAAATGTGAAGGCTGAACACATAAAGGAAAAAGTGGCTGCTGTAATATTCAGGAAAGGATCTGTAGTGAAGATCAAAAAAGACTGAACTGTGAAGAGAGGCCTTCATTAATTAAGCATGGAAACATGAGGGTAGGAATGCTCCAAATGAGGACAGGGGAGTTTTGTTTTCTAGATAATTGTTTACAATATGGACAAAGGTAGGGAGCTACTCAGAGATATACTGATTAGGAAAGAATTTTAATAAAAAAAAAATTAAAAGAAAAACAGCAAGTGATAGAAAGTTACCAATGTAAGCATAATCTGAGTGAAAACGGAGAAATAGGAGAGGAAGTGAAGAAGGACAAGTGGTTAGATATCTGAAGAAGGAGGCATGGAGAAGCAATCTGGTTCAAAATGTTGTGGGAAGAAAAATGACAAGGGAGATGTTTAGAATAGTTTTCATCCAGGCATCTCTCCCAGTACTAGCTAAGGGGTATACAAATTCGAACATACAAGGGAAGTGAGAACAGTGATGATAAAGGAATGGAGATAAATGGAAAACAACAGATTGTCTTCTCCTCTTCATTTAGCAGTTCTTTCCAGTCATGAAGGAAAACCAAGGACCAGCCAAAAGACAGTGGCAGAATGGTGTGATGGGATGAAAGCAGTAATAAGAAGAAGATTTAATGCTGGAATATGAGACATAATGAAAGAGAATGAGTAAACAAAAATGGTGTCCTGAATGAGAAAATAAGGAGGGAGCAGAATGTCATAAACCATGAGGATGCAATAGAGAAAACAAGCAAATTTGGAAGAAGAGGGGCAGTATATGTACTTGACCTGAGCAATAGCACATGCATTGTGACAGAAGTGTTATGACAAAAATAATTTTGGTAGAGAGAAGATGTGAAAACATATACATTTCTTGCATGGCACTTGACAGAGAGACAGATAAAGAAAATAGCAAATAGAGTGAGGCAGATAGAAAGGTTACAGCAGATAGACAAGAATTAAGAGATGATAAAACAGTGTTTCTGAATACAGGAATATGGGGGCAGTCAGGTTATTGGAGGGTATAGGGGAAACAACTACAAAGACAGAAGGGAAGAAAAAGATTAATATGGACATCATAGAAGAAGACAGTCAGGGTGAATAGTTACCCAATCTCATTAAATGAGAGAAGGAATACTGAAAGGAAAGCTAGTGAAGCTGTTTGACAGTAGCCAGAATTGAAGGACCACACCAATAAATGTGAAGACTGCAAATGAAATACTGTCCTCAAAGGAGATGGTGAGTGTTATAAATCCAGGTGAATTCAGGCCAATCTCCTCATAAATGCAGATGGTAAAACTCATATGAAATGGTAGGAAACATTTGTTCAGGAAAGGATATTAGTAGATAACTGGTGTATACTGCTGACATTCATGAAAAGAGAAGAAGAGGATAAGAGCAAGGAAGGAGGCTCATCTTATTTGATACCAGGAAGGCCTTTACCTTCATAGACTGTTGTGTCAGAGTTAACATTCTCAAAGTTTGGGAAGAGAGTGAGTGATTTAAATGATGGGTCAGGACCATGTGCTAGGAGACAGTTTGGTCAGTGGGAAGCTGTACTGGGAGGTGTAGATTCAGATGGGTACAAGGCAAGGATTTACTCTGTCACCCAGCCATGTTGCAGTAGTGATGGGATATTTAGCAATGAAAGAGAAACTAGAGCATTTGAAAACAATAGGAGGGAAAATACATTTTATGGATGCTTACAGATGAGTGGATTACAGTGGAACAAAACTTTGAAATTAAAAAGGCACTGCAGAAAGTGAAGGGATGGTCTGAGAGGTATAGACCAGCACAGAAGGCAACTCAGACAATACAGTGAAGGTGAAAGATAAAGTGAGAAATGCAGGATGAAAATAAAGTGAGAAATGTAGAAGTGATATGTCAGCATAAGGGCCAAGCCATTTCCTAACCATCTAGGGTTGGAAGTCTAGGAGACAATAAAGAAAATTAGAGAACAGAAATCTATAAAGCAAACATGAGAGATGGGTGAGATTATTTCTGGTGGGTGGGTCTGAGAAAATTATAGCTGACACTCAGAAAATATGCAAGAAGTTCATATGGAAGCAAATGCCTATCAAAACAATAAGGGGAAAGAAAAAAGGAAAAAGTTTGTGTGTGTGGACAGGGATTCTGGAATTTGTAAAATATGCAGAGGCTTTTAATACAAATATCTTGTTTAGAAATGGTTCATTTTCTTATATTACTTGTAATAGCACCATTATGAGACTTCAGAAATTTATTGCAAAATAAGTGTTAAAAATGACACCATTATTAAAGTTCTAGAGATAGTGTTAGGAAAAAAAGTTTAAGCCTTGACTAGTGAATGCCTACTGAGGTCAGAAAAGCATATTCTGTAGCCCATCTTATTCTAAAGGCTATGTCTAGTCACTTCATAGAGATCACTGTAGTATTGTATAGCACACTGATATGACTCACTGTTAAGTATGATCTTTTTGTAGCACTGAGACATGATGAAAGACATGTTTAAAGACTTTTGAGCAATGACTGATCTAAAAAAGAAGAAAGAGCCTAGATATTTGTAATTGGTAAACTGCTGTAGCTTATCATTTGTGTGGCAAGTAGGCTTCAGTTTCATAGTTTCTGATTATTATGGTGTCCCTGTGAGTTTGCACCTGATTGGCTCTGTGATGATGATGATGATGACCTGTTTAATTTAATGCAATGATCTGGTGTAGAATATTAAGCTGATTTTGATTCTCATGTTCAGCTAGTTGCACTTTGTAGCAGTGAAAACAGTTGTTAATAAAAGTATATTTTTAGGAAATTCACTATACTTAACATTTGTCACAGTTTCTTTCATCATACTCACTCCTTTAATGGCAGAAACTTTATTACTGCCCATATACTTTTGAACTGCTGTATGTTACAAATGCAAATGACAGGAATTCAGATTCTGTTTGCACTCAGCAAACAACTGTTTACACTGAAATTCAATGTGTTTTTTTCTGCAGGCATACCACTCAAAACAGGAAGTGTCATCATCTACACCCCCTTTCTTATCATAATAGTAATCTATTATTATTATTATTGCAACCAGGTCTAAAACTGAAGTAATGTAAAGAAACTGAAATTCTGCTGCAATGCCTATATTCAGAGAGTACATGTTTACATATTGCAGAATGCAAAAATGTACTTCACAACTAGTGCATTCTACCCATTTAAAAATAGTGCCGCCATTTTGCGGATCTTCTATACAGCCAACATTCAAGGAGTCAACGTATACCATAAATGTTGAATGATGTCATAATCTTGTCATGTGTTTTGTTTCCAAAGTTTCCCAATTAATCTATAATGTATGATTGCTTCACACATCAGTGCACTCTAATTCTCCTTAGATTGTGCCAGACTTTTTTCCTACCCTAAATATGCATGACTGTGATCAGGTCTCTGATCATAACTGCTTTATTATGTACCTGAGAGATGGATTCCACAAAAGAGAATCTAAGCACCCATGTCAAGATTACATATTAAAAGTTTATGATTGGTGACTTGGTCATAATTATTTGTAGTGCATGGAGCTTTATCTACTTCATGTACTGCCAGTGACAGAAAAAACAAAAACAAAATAAAATAAAAGCGTAGGACCATAAAGGGTTTTACTGGCTTTGAAAGCCAGTAACGCACTTACCACAATTAAACAGACAGCAGTGTACCTCTCAGCTCCTTTGCTTACCATTTCTGAATAAATCCAAAAGCAATATGGGAGGAACTAATGATCAAAATATGGGGCAGTTTTTCAGTATTATTTACTTAAAATATTAATAGAAGAAAACGATTTGCTTTAGTATGAACTCTGCGAACAATAAGAAGTATGACATGTCAATGTCTAGCAATACCGACTGAATATAATCTCCAGTGATTTTTCAGAAAACAGTGTTCTTTGTTGTTCAGTATTGTGCTCTGTTAGTGCCTAGCAAGAGGCTCGATCTTAACAGTGTTAAGTACCCCTTTCATACCTCGTTGTTATCTTGTGTTTGCTCACCTTCCCTGCATTACAAGTTTTTTAAACATGCAAACTAAAAGACTTGAGTTGTTGCTATCTTCCTTTTAAGCATGTCAGGTTTAATTATACTCACTCTCTAAGACATATTTTATGCATGAAAATGTGGATGTGTAAGCAAGTTTCCTTACACATTTGTGTATGTACATGTGTGTGTGTGTGTGTGTGTGTGTGTGTGTGTGTGTGTGTGTGTGTGTGTGTGTGTGTGTGTGTGTGCGCATGTGAACACTTGTGTATTTGTAAACATTTTACGATATCTCTAGTAGTCTATGAACAAATATTTTGGTTAATACCTAAGCAAATTAAGTTAATTTCAATAGACAAATGCAATAATGAATACACTATAGTGAAAACATAGTGGGTTATATTTGGAAACAATTTTGATTTCTATTTTTTCTTTCATGTTTTCACGTATGCATTTCTTAGTACATAATATTAAGATGTGAAAACATACTCATTTCAACTGTCCAGCTTATATGTTTTAGATTACCATATGCATTGGCTTTAATACTGTGTATTTGAGTGCAATGCTTCTTTATCAATGTAGCTAAACATGTAGCTGATAGCTCCCTTGCTATACCTCAGTTCATATAATTTGCACATGCAGTACATATATGCATCCAAATCTGAGAACAAACCAAAATAAACTGAAAGACCAATTATTTTTGAAGCCATTTATAATATTCATACCAGTGTTACTTGTGTATTCAAACCATGTCACAAATTGCAAACATATGCTTAAAAACAAAAAAAAGCTGCACCTGCTAAAGTGACACTACTCACTAATTAAATCGCTCTTACTGTTAATGTGTCTACGAAACTAGATTATTCATATGAACAGATGGCATTTTAAATAAAACATCAAACATTAATGTCATTATGGGATAATTTGAGGTGTCTTACAGGTGCACAAGGCATATAAACATTAACTCATGCATTTTCCATAATATGTAAAAAAAAGTGTCTGAGTGTTGTGTATAAAATGTAAATGTTTGCCTTATGTAAAAACTCACAATGTATGAAACCATCATCTGTGCTATCACAGTCATTCTAAACTTTGTAGAGAACCACTCTTTCTATTATTTAACACTGATGTAGTCTAGCTTCAGAATTTATGAGATACAGTTTTGGCTCAAGATAACAAAATGACTGATCAGGCTTTAGTCACAAAAATCATTTCAAAGTATCTGTATCATAACAAAAAGCTTTTGCCACAGAAAAAAATGTGTAAGTGTGGTGTGTATATATATATATATATATATATATATATATATATATATATATATATATATATATATATTTGCCAAAGCTGTTTGTTTTAAATTAAAATATTGCAGCTGTTATATATATTATTATTAGCACCATCTAAAAGCTGAAGCTTAGCTCTGCAGTGTTTTCTTTGTCGTGGACATTATTTGTAGATTTTTGCTTCTTAGGGATTTGAATTTTACTTGTTAATTATCAGATATTCCAAAAAACACAGAACACGTTGGATAAAAAACTTTATAAAACGCAAAGCTTTCGGGAAGAACCCTTTCTCAATACTGAATACAACCATACAAAAAAAGCAAATGCTTATATACAAGCCCAAAGACACATGACCGCAGCCAAAATCATGTGACAATACTTCACATTTAAAATCTTGAAATTTTAAAATAACATGGAATAAAAGGAAAACACAAAATCCAATACATTAACACATAAGGCAAAACCCTAATATAACAAATAATCCTAAAAAATACTCATTTGATCATTTCATATTACGCTGTAACCTAGTGAGAATAGGTTTAATACTAACAGTATTATTAATACCTGGAGGATGGTCAGCTAAGGAATACCAGTGGATCATACGATTGGGAGCTGACCATCCTCCAGGTATTATTATACTATACAGCCAAATTATACATCACCTCAAAAAAAAGGGACTCTCAGAATGGTATCTGTAAAAGGCAGAGTGCTCTAACTGCCATAAATATAGTAACAGATGAGAGCTATTCCACAAAGGAACATACAAAATCACTGGTACCACTTTGACTTAACTAGAAAATTGTAAAAATGTAAATCATCTTAAAATGTAAATCCTTAAACATCAGCCAAAAATATCATAGTTTGGTTCCAAAACTAAATAGTAAATCCTTTAAAATCCATAAAGGTACTACAGTAATATTTACATCAGGGGCCTGTCAGAGATTTGAACATAGCCCAATTATTTTCTCAGGCTTTAATAACAGCATAACAACTCCATCTCCTTTATGAACATTAACATATACATTGAAAATATAATCCTTCCATAGCTCTCAACTGTCCAGATTCTCAAAGAATGTCCAGATTTTTTACTTATATTTTTTTCCATTTCTCATAAAATTATAGTTTTCTGGTAAATCCTGGCAAATCATTGAGGACTGAAGTCAGAAAATAATGACAGATATTTGATTTTCAGGCTTCATATCCTTCAGAAAATTCATGCTCAAGAAAAAATTATTATTCTATCAACTTTCTAAGTTTGCAAGAGAAACATTTAAAAAGTGTCCCTGTTTTGGGGCCTTTGTCTCCCGATTACTTGTGGCTTTGTCCAAGTTTCTTGCTCTAAGATTTTGAGAGATATAGCCAGGTAAAACCATAACCATGATTTGATTTTACGCACAAATTTCACCAATCTCTGCTATTGGCTCAGAGAAAAGCTCCTCAACATTATTATTAAAAAAAAACTGCCTCAGTTCTCTTCAGGATGCATCAATAATAAAGCAAAGAGAACTCTATAAATATTAAGGACTTACTCTAGATATGAATATAACATTTACACTGAAGACAGAACATACCATGGTTAAAGCCAGTTCTCAATAAAATGCTCCTTACTCAATCTTAGACTATCTTACCCTTCCAACCAGGAGTGCCATTGCAAGAAATGAGGTCCAATCAGAATATTCCCTACTCATCAAAACTCTACATTCCTCAAAAAAAAAAAAAAAAAAAAAAAAAAACACGCACACACACACACACACACAAACAAACATTATCCAAACATCAGTCAGTAGTTGTATGCATATATACTAACCTCTTAGCAAAACATGACCGTCACCCTATAAACTGACCAAAATTAATTGGCTTCCTGTTGCATCTGTATCAGTATTGTTCATCTTTGCCATTAGAGATAAACTTATGTAGGATTAGAACCCAAATCTGATAAATAGACTAAAGTTAAGAATGTCTCTATACTTATTAAGCTCTCAGACAGATGAAAAAACAGCTTTCCAGAGACCTACTTTCATCAAATTGATTTGAGAAAAATGGATCTGATGTTGTCCTTTTTATTCTTTTTCATGAATATATCTAGGATCCAATCCTCTAATCTGACTTGACCACAAGTACAAGAGATCAGATCCAAATCTCAAGCTTCTCCATCTACCCATAATGGTCTATCCATCTCTAACTCCTCAGATCTCATTTGTTGCCATGGTGATAAAACAGAAGATTCCTTCTTGAACTTGTTAGGAGCTTTATTTATCTAATTTTACAGCCTATTCTCCCTAAAACTTCATCATTTTCCTTTAGATGTTATAGTTGTTTTTTCTTCCCTCTCTAGCCGTCACCGGCATTAGGGAATATAACTTATTGCTTTTTTCCCCCACATTCTGAATGCTTCTGTCTTTCATTTATATATAATCATTCATGCAGGGAATGATCAATTTAAGGACTGGTGTAATGGCTAATGTTTTAACCTCAGAGTTACATGGACTGATTCTGTCATGGCTTCTTGTTAACCACTTTATTTCCTTTATATTTAGGATTGTCTTGTTTGTGGATTTATCCTCAAAGTGTCTATTGCTGAAGCTCTGATCATCTGAATGGTTAGATGCATCACCCCTTCTTAAAGGTTTGTGACCAGTTCTTTTCTGGGGCTCAACCCTCCTCATAAGTACTTGAATCTGTTTTCCTCAGCTTCAAAAAAAAAAAAAAGAAAGGAGGAATTTTGGATCCAAATACCTTGGATCTGAAGTCCTTAGAGTCTCCTCTGGATCTGAAATGTTGATCTTCTCTTTATCTGTTCTTCTTCTTCAGATCCTAAGCCTTTGGGTCTGTCAGACTGAAGTCTCTTTAGAGCCTCCTTCAGGTCCTAAGACCTCCTCAGATCCAAAGAGGTAAACTGTTGCCTCTTCATCGGATCCTAAACCCTTGGATCCGAAAGACAGAAGTCTTACTCCACAAAACTGCCACTTTTTCTTTGGATCCTAAGCCTTCGGATCTGACAGACTGAAGTCTTACTCCAGAGAATCAAAAGACTGTGGATCCAACCATCTTGAAATTCAAGCCTTTAGAGCCTCCTTTGGATCCTAAGTCCCCCTCGGATCCTAAAGGGTCGACTGTTACCTCTTCACCGGAGCCTAAGCCTTTGGATTCAACAGAGTCTATAAAATAACACAACCTCAAATCCAACTACTAAGTAATAAAACCATTGATAAACATGGGACCATTTGAAACATTAAAGATACAAAGTAACCATTACTTAAAGAATTCATGAAATATTTAAAATTCTACCAGTGCTTGAACATGTCCGATGATTGCCGTATATAAATAAAACAAATATACCCTAATGTAATAATCTAAAAATATAAAAAATATATAATTTTTTTTTCTGAGATCATTTAATATCTTGACAATAGGCTCTTGTAGTTGTTAAAGTGTCATTAATGTACTGCAGGATACTAGAGGTGCAAATACTGCAATTACCTTTCAAATACTTTCATTTTCAGGGTGCAAAATGTGTTACTTTTCCTTTTTTTTTAAGTTTAGAAGAAATATTTTTAAATTTTCATTTTTTTTAATTTTAATTCTTTCTCCAACTGAGTACTTTTTCCCTGAATTTATGTGCAAATACTCTTTGATCCCCAGAATCAGAATTTTTCACTGGCTAGAACTTCAAAAAAAAGTATTAGTATCAATCACTTCTCCTGGCCTCTCTTCCTGCAAGCACTTTCTCTCTCTCTCTCTTCATTTTCCCCCGTCATTTTTTCTTCTTTCACAGTTTCTTCTTAACCTAATTAACCCTTTCCCTCAGCCTCTTGCTGTCTTTTCTCATGTATGTTTTCATAAGTTCATAGTTTCTTAGGAGATTATTAGACTAATGGCCCTAGAGCCCTTACATGCCTAGCCATATTTATCATAAGTCATCCCAGTTGTAGGTGGTTGGGTGGGTGAGATTCACAAAGGTAAGGGTCTATGGTAGTTAATACCAACTTTCTCTGTCAAAGAGGGACATGGGCACCACTCCAGGAATGAATCTGAGGTCACCTCTCCAGTTCTAGGTTGTGTTTCAAGAGAGTCAGCGTGCGGCTCTGTTTCATGTGAATTAGAAGCTTGTTCCAGAGAAGTGGCAGTCTCTGGAGATATATCTATCTCTCCAGCATAAACTATTCATGTCAGAAGCTAGGTTAAGATTCCTGGAGTGAGTGACCCTCCTGAAGTTGATTTACGAATCTGTAGCATTTCCGTCAGGGCTGGGTCAGAGACTGTCCTGTAAGCCACATGCAGGTCACCCCTTAGGAACCTGTAGGAGACAGAATACAGTGATGGAGATTTCAGTCTTTCCACATAAGACTTGTTTGGTGTACCCTGTAATTCCTTTGTGAAAAATATCTGTGGTCTCTCCACTTGTTGCAGGTGTCTGGTGAGGTACATGCAAAAGGGAGCATGGTACTCAATTACTGGTCTGATGACGACCGAGCATAATGGAATTATAACATCCTTAGATCTAGATACAATGCCTTTACTTATAAGATGCGCCACATAGAAGGATATCCTTACTACTGTGGATACATGGTGGTCAAAGTTCAGATTATTATCAACCTGAGTAACCAGATCACATACCTCTGGGTCTACACTTAGGGAAGTGCTGTCTATAATGTAATTAGCAGGGATGTCAACTTTGTCATAGGGAATAATAATGCATTTTGCTTTAATCCATACCTTTGGCACCAACTGTTTGCCTGCGTTAATCCTGTCTGGCGTATATTAACATTGTTGGGGGACTCAATAATTGTTCCCAATTTGTAATTGTCAGCAAACTTGGCCAACCATAGGCCATCCAAGTTTGCCTGGACTTCTAAGAAATAAATTCCATACAATAAAAGGCCCAGCACAGAACCCTGTGATATGCCATTGGTGACTGGTCTTTTGATAGAGACTAATTCACCCACTTTGACAGCATGTGTCCTGCTGGTGAGCCAGTTGGCTACCCATCTGGTAATGTAGGGGTTAATTCACAATTCAGAGTTTCTCTATAATGCTTGAGATTGTGTCAAAAGCTTTGGCAAGATAGGTGGTATGCACTGTCTTTCCCTTGTCCAGGGCCTTGGTGACTTTCTCAAAGTCAACCATGTTTAACAAGCATGATTTACATTAAACTAATCTGAACCGGGTTGGGTCCAGAATCTAGAGACTACCTATGTCCTTGTGAATAAGGTCCATACTGATTATTTCCATGGCCTTGCAGAATAGGCTGGTCAAGCCTATGGAGCCATAATTCCCACCAATGATTAATGGTCCTCCTTTGTGCAGAAGGATTACTGTTGCTGTCCTCCATTCCATCAGAACATAGCCATTTTGCAGGCTGTAGTAAAACAGGGATCCATGTGGGTCTGCTAAGTCATGTTTGAAGTTGTTTAAAAGGCAACCTAGGATGTTATCTGGTCACATTGATGCCAGGTTTTTGGCCTTGTATAGTGCCAAGATGACCTGCTGTCTTGAGATAACAGGCTGAGGAATGGTGGCAGGTATACTTTGGAGGATGACTGGAGGGGATGGGAGTTGAAGTTTTCTCCAAATCTGATCTAGCAGGTTTTCTATTATCTCCAGTTGAATATGGGTAATGCCATCCACAACCAGTTCAGTGCATAGCTGGGTATTCTCTTTTAGATTTCAGACATAGTTAAAGAATGCCTTGTGATTATTCAAATTTGTTTGTTTAAGCTAGAGAAGAATTTCTTCCTCTGCTGAGCCAGTTCCCTCTAGTTTTTAGATATTAGTTTCTTTCTCTTGTTATATAGCCTATTTATACTAGGGGTCCAACAGGGTGGCTTGTTTTTTCAACAAGATCTGGTTTTAATCCGGTCAGGTACAGTTGATTCTATACCTGTCTGACCATTCTCAAGGTGTATTTATCCTTAATGAAGATGGATATACCTTGTCCTTTGCTTCTTTCATGCTCAGTTTGTGGTCTGAACATATGGAAAGCATTGCAGCCCTGCATAGCCAGAGGGGTTTCCACACCTTTGAACCATGTTAAAAAAAATTGTAAGCATTTTTGAGCTTGATGGCATACTTGGTCTTATAATTACATTAAACACGGTTGATTTATAGTTTGATCTTACCAGGGAGGACATCAAAAGGGTGTGGGGTGGGGTGGGGTGCAAAGCTTTTCCATGTTAGTCAGTTCTATGTCCAAGACATTTGCACCTCTTGTGGGTATGCTGACTAGCTGTTCCAGAGCATTTGCATTGATGAAGTACAAGAACCTCTGAGTCAGCATGTGGTCATGTATGTTCCCAGTTGATGGTAGGATAATTAAAATCACCATTAAGGTGTTGGGCTGTATGGCAAGTGACTTCAGTAAGTCAGGTATACAGTATGCTTTTCCTGTTTCAGGGTGGGGGACCTTTAGCAAACTATGATGTGGTAGGGGGTTTTGCCTGTAGTTAATTGGACATTGAGTAGCTCAAGGAGTCATACTGTTTGACCAGTCTCAAGATGTACTTTACCTTAATGAAGATGGATACACCTCTTCCTTTGGTTCTTAAATGCTCAATTTGTGGTCTGAATGTATGGAAGCATGAAGTCCGGCATGGCCAGGATGCTTTCCATGCCTTTGAACCATGTTTTAGTGACTGTACATATGTCAGCATCTTCCAAATTGAGGAGTGCTTCCTGGGAGTGCAGTTTCATGTTTAGCATTAAGTAGCAGTGTCTTCAGTTTATTTAGAGAGGATTTTGTTATGTTTGGAGGTTGGTTATTTTTGACATTGCCTAAAAAAGGCACAATAGAGGTGGCTAATGCCTTTGCCAGTATTCAAAAGCCTAGATAAGATGGGTGTGAACCATCTCTGGCAAAGCAGTGTGGCCTGTTGACCATGTCTTGCCAGGCTGACAGATACTGGATACACTTGGATTGACACCAGAAGTTAAGCCAATTGTTAAAGTAAATCATTTTTTTGTTTGTATTCTGGCATCATCCTTGGAGAAAGTAGAATGCTGCTTAAGGCTAGGTTTATACCTGCCTGTGACACATAATCTGAGAGCTCAGTCATGTTCATAGGTTCATAGGTTCATACTAGGCTATCTGCCCTAGGGCATTTATAAGCCTAGCCAGAGTGTGTTTGGCTTTCGCCACCCATTTTAAATGAATTTTTCTATGCCCTTTTTCGAGGTTAGTATACTGTGCCTCTGTCTAACAGTGACACAGAAGTGATACCCGGGGTAAACCTAATATCTCCCATCCACTCATCAAGATTCCTCTTGAAGAGAGTCAATGAGGGACTCTGCCTAACCTGGACTGGGATTTTATTCCAGAGTGAAGGGAGCCTCTGGGTTATGAATCTGTCCCTCCAGCATGTCCTATTTATTTCAGTGCTAAGGTTCAAGTCCCTTGAGTGTGTAGCTCGATGGGATTTGGATTTTCTGAGGTGCAGCAGGTCCATTAATTCCGGGTTGGACATGGCTTTATACGTCAGGCACAGATCGCCTCTGAGCAGGTAGTATGCCACTGAGTAGAGCTGGAGTTTCTTTAACCAGGCAGCATATGGCATCTGTTTGAGCCCTTTGATCCTCTTGGTGAGGTACTTTTGGGGTCTTTCCAGTTGCTGCAGGTGTCTGGTAAGGTACATCCCAAAAGGAGCATTGTACTCAATTATGGGCCTGATGAGGGATGAGTAAAGAGGCACGATGACCTCCTCTGATCTAGATGTGAATCCCTTCATGATTAGGTGGGCTATATAAAATGTTTTTCTAACCACTTTGGCTACATGGTTGTCAAATGAGAGATTGCTATCCCCAGGTCCCTAATTACTTCTTCCATACTTAATGGATTGCCACCTATGTGGTAATTTGTGGGCACTTTGTTTTTGCCAAAGGGGATGACTATACACTTTTTGGCGTTTAGCTTGAGGCCATTGCTCTGGCACCAGTTGTCTGTTTCTATGAGGCCCTTTTGTAGGATGCTTTTGTCGGCTGGAGAGTCTATTATGGCACCCAGTTTGCAGTCATCTGTGAACTTGGTCAGCCACAGTCCTTCCGTGTTAGCCTGTACCTCCAAGAAATATATACTGAACAAGAGAGGTCCCAGGACTGAGCCTTGTGGGACGCCACTTGTAACTGGTTTGGAGTCTGACATGGCTCCAGCAATTCTAACCATGTGGGTTCTGTTGTTGAGCCAGTTTGCAACCCATCTAGTGACATAGGGGTTTATATTTAAGCTGGTGAGCTTATCTATAATGCCCGAGTGAGGTATTATATCGAAGGCTTTGGCAAGGTCCAGATAGGCTGTGGGGACCACCTTCCCCTCTTCAATGGCCTTGGGGACTGTTTCAAAGAAATTGACCAGGTTTAAGAGGCAGGATCTGCCCTTAACAAAGCCGAACTGGGTAGGATCCAGTGTCTGTAGGTCCCCAATATCTTTATTTATGAGGTCCATGATGATCCTTTTCATAGCTTTGCAGACTAAGCTAGTCAAGCTTATGGGGCGATAGTTTCCAGGATCCATTGAGGCACCACCTTTGTGGAGAGGGACCACTGTTGCTGTATGCCACTCTTTGGGTACATATCCTGTAGTAAGGCTGAGATTGAACAGTAGTTTTATGTTTGGGTTTAGTTCTTCTTGGAGTTCATGTAGCTCACAGCCCGGGACACTGTCAGGTCCCATTGATGCTGTGTTTTTTGCTTTGGAGAGGGTGGCTCTTACCTGAGCATCTGAGATGTCAGGGGGGCAGCACTCTGCTGGGATAGATATTTGCCCTTTTGGTGGGGAAGGGGGGGAGAAGTTTGCGCTGAATCTGTCAGCTAGGATGCTGGCAATGTCTGTGGGTTCGGTGTATTTTTTATCATTTTGGACTAATTCTGAGCATATCTGGGAATTTCCACCCAGGTTCCTAACATAACTAAAGAAAGCCTTGTGATTATCCTTAGTGTCTTGTGCAATTTTTCTCTCGAAGCTGGCCTTAGACGATTTTATGAGTGCCCATAATTTTTTGCTAATACTGATCAGAGATGCCTTTCCTTTTTGGGATTTTGCTCTATCATGTAGTAGCTTCCTCCTTCTATTGTATAGTTTGTTTATGGCTGGGGTCCACCAGACAGGATGCCTAACTTTGGAGGATTGGGTCTTGGTTTTATTTGGGATTGTTGCGTACAAGGTGTCCACGCACGGAATACAGCATGCATGGTCCCGAGGAAACAGTAGAATTGACAAAAATGGACCAGCACAAAAGGATAGTGCAATATTTTATTATAAGACCAAATTAATCCAAAGGTAATGGTAAAAAGCCATTACCAAAGCAAACCGGTTTCGGCTAAAATTAGCCTTTATCAATGCTGCATCAAATTCATTTAAGAAAAAACCAGGGATTGCATGATCCATGCATTCCTGAAGGTGTTCATAGAATGCGTTTATAAAGGATTCTGCGGTCTGGGCCGTATTTTCCACAGGCTTTGAAGGATTCCACCTCGGTTTTGAGGAGTGTGAAATTTGCTTTGGAGAAGTTTTTCACTGTGGTTTTCTGGGCAGGGGCTGGGGTCGGGATGTGAATATCTAGTGAGATTAGTTTATGGTCTGATCTTACCAGTGAGGGATACACTTCTGGTCTGGAGCATAGAGTCCCCATGTTGGTGATGATCAGGTCCAGTATGTTTTCCCCTCTTGTGGGAGTGGCAACAAGTTGTTCCATAGCATTTGAGTTTATAAATTCTAGGAAGCTTTGGGCTAGGGTGTTGTAGCTAGAGTAATGCTCCCAGTCTATGTTAGGGTAGTTGAAGTCACCCAATATAATGGTGTTTGGAGAGACCTTCATATTTTCCAGTGTTCTCAGGAAGGCCGAGTGGGGTTCCTAGGTTTGGGAGGGTGGTCTGTAGTAGGCTATAAACTGGAAGGCAGTTTTACCCACTGTTAGTTGCACATGGATAGTCTCTGATGCTTTGTGCTGTGCCACCAACCTGGAGGTGTGGGTATCTTTGACGAATATTGATACTCCCCCTCCTTTTGTGGTTCGGTCCAAGTTTTGGGGCCGAAAAACATGGTATGAGGTATAACCTGGTAGTGCTGGGGTGCTCTCGGGAGCATTGAACCAGGTTTCTGTTACTGCACAGATATCGATGTTCTCCATACTAAGGAGAGTTTTGAGTGCGTGCATCTTGAGGTTTAGACTTCTGGTGTTGAGTAGCATTACTCTTAGTTTCTTATCCCTTGTGATACCTATGGAGGTGGGTTTGTCTTTTGAGCCTTGCCTAAAAAAGGCACTATGGGGGTGGCAAAAGCCTTTGCCAATATCCAAAAGCCCAGGGGTGACAGGTGCAAGCCGTCCCTAGCGAAGCATCATGGCTTGTCGAGCATGTCATACCAGGCAGACAGGCATTGGATCCCCTTTGAATGACACCAATACTTAAGCCAATTGTTGAAATTGATCATCTTGTCTTCATATTGTGGCATCATTCTTGGTGAGGGTAAGATGCTACTCAAGGTCAGGGTCATACCGGCCATAGAGAGCTCCTCTATGTCTCTTTTCATGTAGTCCAGGGAGGTACATCTCAGATCATTCACACCAGCATGGACAATGACTGAGTCATATTTGTACTTGCCTTGGAGTGACCTGAGTTCTTGTGTTATGTGGCGGATCCTAGCACCCGACAGGCAGCTCACCGTGACCTTCTCCTTGTTCAGCCTGGTGAGCGGGACGTCAGTGTGCCTGACGATAGAGTTACCTATTACAAGTGTATCAGGTATGTTCATAGGTTCATAGGTTCATACTAGGCTATCTGCCCTGGGGCAATTATAAGCCTAGCCCGATTATGTTTGGCTTACGCCACCCCTTGATTTGAGTATACTGTGCCCTTTTTATGGTTTAGTTTACTGTGCCTCTGTCTAATAGTGACACGGAAGTAATCCCCGGAACAAACCTACGATGCCCCATCCACTCATCAAGATTCTTCTTGAAGAGATTCAATGAGGTGCTCTGCCTAACATGAATTGGAATTCTATTCCAGAGCAAAGGGAGCCTCTGGGTTATGAATCTGTCCCTCCAACAAGTCCTATTTATTTCTGTGCTGGGGTTCAAGTCCCTCGAGCATGTGGCTCTAAGGGATTTAGATTTACTGAGGTGGAGCATGTCCATTAATTCTGGATTGGACATAGCTTTATATGTCAGGCATAGATCGCCTCGAAGTAGGCGGTATGCAACTGAGTAGAGCTGGATTTTTTTTAACCGAGCAGCATATGGCATCTGTTTGAGTCCCTTGATCCTCTTGGTGAGGTACTTTTGGGGTCTTTCTAATTGCTGCAGGTGTCAGGTAAGGTACATCCCAAAAGGGGCATTGTATTCTATGATGGGCCTGATGAGGGATGAATAAAGGGGCACGATTACCTCTCTTGATCTAGATGCGAATCCTTTCATGATGAGGTGGGCCATGTAGAAGGTCTTTCTAACCACTTTGGCAATGTGGTTGTCAAAGGAGAGATTGCTATCAACTTGGGTCCCCAGATCCCTAATTACTTTCTCTGTACTTAATGGTTTACCCCCTATGTGGTAGTTTGTGGGCACATTGTTTTTGCCAAAGGATATGACTATACACTTTTTGGCATTCAGCTTTAGACCATGGTTGTTTATCCTTAAGGGCTGTGACTGTTTGGCACACTGGCTTTGTGAGCTATGTGTTGCACGTGTTTTGTTTTGGGGTAGTGGTTGCTTGGGTGTCTGCTTTGGAGGTGTCTGCTGTTTAGGCAGATTTTTATTTAGAGCCTCCGAGTATGTTTTTGTGTGTTTATGTGTTTGGTTTGCTGTTGTGGTAGGTCTGTGTGAGACTTTGTATTGTAGTGAGTGTGGTTTCCTTCTCCTCCTGACTGGTTACGCCAGTACTTAGTTGAGAGAGCTTAGCCTCCAGTTTGGCTATATGGTTGCATCTTTCACATGTGTTGGAATTGGTTGGGAGGAGGAGAGGGTTATCTGTGTACATGAGGCAGTTGTAACATTGCGTCAAGATTCCCAGGTTCACCAGCTGGACCAGAGAGGAGATTGACAACTGACCTTTGGACATGCTAGAATAGTATTGGGAATTCCTTTATAATTGAAAAAAGGGCCAATGGGGAACAAAGTACTCAAGGGGAGTTTGTGAGGGTGTAGTGCTTTTAATTTTTTAGAGCTGACTTATATAATTGCTTTAGTGAGCAAGTGCCAGGCTTTAGAGTGGGAATAGGGTGTTTATTATGAGAACTAGATCAGTTCTAATGGAAAAAGTGAAGAGCAGACTTTCTGGAGGTGAGAATGGTTTAAACCCAATTAAGCGGCGCTGCCCAATGCTGCACTATGCGCAAAATCGCACAAAGCCGTGCTAATGCGGGTTTTATACAGGGGGACTTGAAAGAGCTAGAAATTGGCCCAAAATGGCCAATAGACTACCAGATTCTTCTGCTGGGAACACTCCCCCAAGGATAGATAGGCTGCTCCAAGCTCCCCACTGCCACTGGTGAATAAAGAAGCCTCCCTTTATCCAAGAAAAGAAATGGGCAACACAGGAACTTTCCAAAAGTCCAGAATACAGCAAAGCCTGTATTTGGACTACTCTAGGTCAGGAAAGACGGGAAACAAGGATAATGTTTTTTTTTTTTTTTTTGCAACAAAGAGCAGGAAAAATGCAATAAATATGTAACACAAGCTAGCACACTTAAGTGTGTAGCCTCAACATGTAAAAGCAATAAACAGGACAAACTTTAAAAGTGCAGGTGCAAAAACAACTTTAAACAGTTTAAAACAGTTCAAGAAGCAGAAATACTTGCAGTTTAGCAAGATCAGACAGTCGCCCAGGTAGTAGTAGGAAAACAAACACTTTTATCAGGTTAGCAGTCACTCTTTTAGCCTCTCTGCTGCTAGCACCACTCTGCAGGAGCTTGACTGAGTAGTAACAAACACAAAACTGCACCAAAGTGGGTTTTATACAGGGGGACTTGAAAGAGCTAGAAATTGGCCCAAAACGGCCAATAGACTACCAGATTCCTGTGCTGGGATCACTCCTCCAGGGATAGATAGGCTGCTCCAAGTTCCCCACTGCCACTGGTGAACAAAGAAGCCTCCCTTTATCCAAGAAAGGAAATGGGCAACACAGGAACTTTCCAAAAGTCCAGAATACAGCAAAGCCTGTATTTGGACTACTCTAGGTCAGGAAAGATGGGAAACAAGGATACATTTTTTTTCTTTTTTTACAACAAACAGACTACCAGATTCTTGTGCTGGGAACACTCCTCCAGGGATAGATAGGCTGCTCCAAGCTCCCCACTGCCACTGGAGAACAAAGAAGCCTCCCTTTATCCAAGAAAGGAAATGGGCAACGCAGGAACTTTCAAAAAGTCCAGAATACAGCAAAGCCTGTATTTGGACTACTCTAGGTCAGGAACGATGGGAAACAAGGATATATATTTTTTCTTTTTTGCAACAAACAGCAGAAAAATGCACAAAATATGTAACACAGGCTAGTGCACTTGAGTGTGTAGCCTCAACAGGTAAATGCAACAAACAGGACAAACTTTAAATTACAAGCGCAAATGTCTGTCTTCATATAGTTCAGTGAGATATGTCTCAAGTCATTCACCCTCATATGGACTATGATGGAGTCATATCAGTACTTGTGGTTGAGTGACTTGAGTGCTTGAGTCACTAAATGGATCCTAGAACCTGACATGCAGGTAACCATAACCCATTCCTTATCCAGACTGGTAAGGGGAACATCCACAGTGTTTATCACAATGGAGTCACTTATGACCAATACATTAAGTTTTCTGGTGTTACATCTTATGGGCTTATTTGTTGAGACATGGTTGTGTGTGTTACTAGGTGTTGTCATGGTTGTTTTTTTTTTTATGTTATTTGTGTAAGTGGTTTCAATTTGTGAGGCCTCTGATCTGTTGGTAAGTTACTAGGGAGTACCTTCACATATATGGGTTTATGTGGCATGTCCTTATTTAGTCTGGGAAGTGTGTGTGTGTGTGTGTGTGTGTGTGTGTGTGTGTGTGTGTGTGTGTGTGTGTGTGTGTGTACAGACAACTTGTTTGGCATTCAATTTGTCCTTATGTGAGAGTCTTGTCTCCGGTTTCATAATGCAACTACATCTTTCACATAAAGCATACATGAGACAATTGTTACATTGCCTCAGGATGCCAATGTCTATCCATTTCTCCTTGTTTTTCATCATTAATCATTCAATCAAAAAACACCAATTCTATGCATAACAGGCAGGAATATGAGGCAAAATCTGAACATTCTGCACATCTTGGACAGTTATGAGGTATACATACTCCAGTTACATCTCCCATGTGTGTGTCTGGTGTATATCTTAACAGCCAGATAACCTATGACAGCTTTAACTCAAAAAGTGGTTGCTGCTAGGTAGACATCAGAAGTGACATCTCTTTCTTTGCCTTACATTCTCACTTGGCTGAATACTGTGATTTTTTTAAAAGGTTCATAAAGTAATACTAGAGTGACTTTCCTTTTAGGTCATTTTAAAGTAAGCCAATTACCCATGTGAGACTCAAACCCTGCACATTGTGTCTGTAGAGCAAATACCTTAACCATAATGCCAACCTCCCTCTAGGTGCCAACATAGGGCAGGGGTGGTGTTAGGCAAGTATACTTACAGAGACAATCCCACTAATCCTGGGCAAAGCAGTGAGGAAAGGTTAACCCACAGATCACTCTCCTGACAGACAAAAAACATAAAATAGCAGAGGTTTAGAAATGTTGCCTACAACAATACTAATGCAGCCTCACGGCCCTACACTCCCTCATAGATCAAAACCTAGTTGCCAGACTACCTTGCATGGGACTCTATTGCTTACCATAACCTAGGTAACCTACACAGACCATTGAATAACTTCACTTTCCCACTCATCGAACCAGCCTAACCAACAAGCCATAACCATAGCTACTAGTTATGGAGGCCACGACCAGACAGGGACACCACACACTTAACATGTTCAGGCTTGCTCCATTAAATCTCCAACAGCATATGTCTACCAATCACTGCCATCCTTAATCTAAATACCAGACATTACACCCTTTCTAGTATATTCTAATGAAAAACAAAATGTACCTACATATCAATCCATGAACATACCCACCTTAGTTCACCTTAAATATTGGTTGTTTGGATGCAGGCTGAAACATTGACCATCCTTCACAAAAGCCTGTACCAAGAGAAATAATTTACCCATTTCTCTTCCTTAAGTATACTTGCCTAATGTCACCCATACCCTAACTACTTCATAAGCTGTAATACCTCATTCCTGTCATCTTTAACAATAAACAACTTAAATCTCCTGGGTGACCCAGGGGCACTGCAGGATCAAGGGACTTGTCCTTAGCCATTAGGCAAATTGAGGTGAAGGGAATCAAACACGCTTTCCATAACTACAGGAAACAGCTCATTAACAGCTCAGATCCTTAATCCTCTGGGTTAACTACAGACTAAGCAAAAAAACAACTGCAGGACGAACCTCCTTGGTAACCACGAAAACCATGGCTGGAAAAACAAACTGGAACCAATGTTTCTTTTGTTTCACGGGTTTATTATGTTCTCCAAAAGTCACAAAGAAATGGATCAAACAAGTGAATCAAGCGCTTTCGCCCGGGCACTCCCAGGCTTTATCAAGATACCTACAGACTAACTTCCAAACAAGAATGTGTTGTTGGGGATTAAAAGAAAGGTATTTTAATAACACTTGGTGAAACTAATCATTACTTCTGTTTAGTTTGCAGTTGGGAAACTTAACTATTGCCATTAAGAAGAGTTTTTTTTTGTATATGGTTATTATTTTGTTAATTGTTGTTTATATTTCTTTGTTAATAACTATTTATATTTGAAAAAAAATTCAGTGTGATGTATGTTGACACTACTGCGATTAATTAATTTACTTATTTAATTTCATTTGCTGTCTGACTGGACAAAAGTCTTTTTCTAATAGAAGCTCTAGAAGAAAGGATTCATATATAAGAACAAGAAATACAATAAAAAATATGTCATAGTATAAAAATACATGTCAATGTTTTGTTATGCATTTCCAAGAAAACAATGCAGCAAAAAACTTTGAAGTAAGAGTTGGACATTATTATCATGCATTCAGATTTTCCAAAAGAAGAGAGCATTGACTTAAATATTTCCACAAAGCATTAGAAGTAGAAGAGAAAAGTATGTAGAGGCAAATAGTTTACAAATAAATTTGATTAGTGGGTATGGAAACTGATTGAGTAAATATATAGGAAAGTGTTTTAAGAAGTAATTTATTAGCCTGAGTTAGATTATTGAGGTAGAGACAGTGTTGTGTCTTTATTACGTGATTAGCAAGGATACTGCCAGTTAGATTAATTGCTTATTAGAAATCTGTGAAATGTTTTCAAGTACCTATATTACATAAGCAGAGTCCTTTTGTTTTGGGGTAGTAGTTTTCTTTAACTGAGAATGCTTTAGTATTTGTTCCTGAGTGTACATGCGGTGGCATAGAATTCCAAAGTTTAACCACTGATACACAGTATAACAGTGCTGGATAACGGCACTAGAGCAAGAGATGGGCTGCATGAAGCAAATGAAGGGGCACAACTAGCTGGAATAAAACAAGACAATATTAGGGCAGTGCAATGACTACTAAAGAGTGATGAAACAATACCTGGGATGTGTCACATTCATACAGAGACTGCCTCTGTACCCAGTTAGTTTAGCCCTTACTGACAGTATACTTCTCAGATGCAAATAATAGTAATGATGACAGTAATGTTTTTCAGCTTGTCCTGCACAAACTGAACTGTGTTATGCTTTGATCATGGTGAAACAGACATTTTCATCCACAAACTGTCCATTGCAACTAACTACAAGTACTTCATTAATGGTCTGCAATGCAGGTGTCTAATTCTAATCAAATGATTCAATAACAATGGCCATGAAAATTTACTTTAGCTTACTGCTGTCAGACACATACAACCCAACTCACTTGCAACCTTCCACCCCATACAAATATGCCTACCAGTTACAGCCCTTTTAGCAACCACATACCTTAGTTACTTGCTTTTGATCAAATGAATTAACACATTTTTAAAAATGAAATGCTGCTGTTGTCAGGGAGACATAATAAGAGCATGGTGGCCAGAACAACTTGGCTGAAAGACAGTTTTATACCTCAAGCTATTAGACTGTTAAATAAAACTCACATAGTACCTCTCTCTAGACTATTGTAGGTCAGTTCACATTTGGAGGGAACGAGCTTGTTTTGCACAAATGCACTCTTTAGCACAGTTATATTGATATTGGTATTTATATCATTATCTATTTGCTGTCTTAGATTACTTCTGTTAATTGTCGTTGTTTTTATATGTTGCTGGAGAACTTGCAGAATAAGAATTTCATTGTACTTTGTGTCTCTGCATCTAATACATATGACAATAAAATTGAATTGAATAGAATTGAATTGAAATACCCACAGCAATTTATTTCATATTGTTGCTATAATTCTAATCAAATGAATGAACAAATAAATAACAGCAGCTGTGCCCAAAATTATAGTCAGTTTGTTGACTGTATATACCACATATGTCTGATTGTGGTCAAATGAATAAATAACTATCTAAATCGGCAGAGTAATAAATTTCATCTCTTTTCTGTCAGACACATAAAGTGGAACCCTTTGCAACCCCCACATACACACATACATGCACTAAGATATGCTTACCGAATACAACCACATTGTTGACTCATTATACCACATACACTTGAGTGTGATCAAATGAATATGCAAGTGCATAAATAATAACTACAATGACATAGTTTTGCTTATTGCTATCAGATGCATATAGTACAGTGCAGCCCATTACAACCTGCTACATGCAAAATTGTACAAAAACACATGCAGCCACACAAATGTGCCACCTTGCCCTGTCACAGCTACTTTGCTAAACATGTAGCTCAGATGACTGATTTTATACAGATGAATATGTTAATGCATAAATAATAACCAAAATGATCGATTTCAGCTTGTTTCTGTCAGATACATATAGTGCAACCCATTGCACTCCTCATGAGTGCACACACACACACACACACACACACACACACACACACACACACACACACACACACACACACACACACACACATACAAAAAATATTAAATGCATAAAAGAAAAATACACACTGTTATATTGTCCTACATGGTGGCTTGTAGCAGCACCATAAAACAGAAGAACTCGCATCAACCCATTAGGATCTATTTGCTGACTTATTATTTAATAATAATGATAATAATAATAATAATAGTAGTAGTAATGATGATAATAATCTTATTTTGTTAAAGGTGAGAAAGCACCAACACACACACATGCAAATGTACTTATTATTTGCACTTGTACCTCTGTCTGTCTGCCCACAACTTTCTTCACTTTCATTTAGTATTCCTAGAAGGACCAGTTTCCTGAAGGAAAAACACCAAAAAGCAATTTTGAATAGTTTGCACAGAGATCTTTTTTTTGTTTGTTTGTTTTGTTTTGTTTTAGTTTCCTGAGGCAACCTGAATAGCTGTTTCATCCAGCAATGTTGCCATCTTCCTCTGTTGCATTGTTTCTGACCCTTTCATAATGTAGAAAGGAATGCAGTATGATGTAATTACCTTGTTCCCCATCTTTCAGTATTTCCTGTGGTGCTGACACTGGCCTGTTTTAGAAAACAGCTCAGCCAAGGAAGTGAAATTCTTTTTTTGTTTTTAAAAGAGAACTCAGGACTCTTACCTGTTTTGTATGATTATATCATGTACAATGTTGGGTATTATAGGAGAGCTGTGCCCTTTGCATAGCATATTATGTACATCCTTCAGCTGAATCAGTTTCTACAGTATTTTAATTTTTATTGAGAATTTTTAACATATATATATATATATATATATATATATATATATATATATATATATATATATATGTATATATATATATATATACAAAATATACACAATATTTACAATGTGATAAAGTATTTGAAGTTATAACCATTCTATTTTATTCAAAGAAGTACCTTGTTGAGTTGTATTATGTAGGTTAAAGTTGAGCTTGGTTATTTTGTTGTATGCTCATTTTAGTTCACTTAGGTTAATTTCCTGAATATTATTTAGAACTGAAGGTGCTTGCAAACAGTTTATATTAAATATGTTTGGGCTATGAAGGGTAATGGTGCTTTGATTAAACGTGGTTATGCTTTATATAGCATTCTTATTTTTTATTTATGTATCTGATTAGTTATTTTCCTTGCTGAGTCAGATTGATAGCTGAAGTTTAAGTTCTCATCAGGGATTACTTCAATCAGTTTTATGTGGGGTAGTTGTTTTATGAGAATGTTTTATTGGGAGATGCTTATTTGCTTATTATTAGAACTGAATAGGATACCTTTATTTTATCATATAATAATAGTTGTGTTTCAATTAACCTTTTTTCTAGAGTACAAAAAGAGTTATTAGTGATAACGTGGAGATCTTGTGGTAAGGTTGCAATATTGTCATTGCACAATCGTCTGCATATTGTAAGTAGTACATGAGTCCAAAAAGGCTTTCCTAGACTTGAATAAAGCATATAAGAAGGTTCCAAGAAAGCTGATTTGGGCAGTTCTGTGATGGTTCAAAGTCCCAGAATCATTTGTAGAATTAATGTATCTAGTTCATGTGGTATTACATGTAGACTCTGAACAAGAACTTCAGTAAAGGAGGAGAGAATGGAAATTAAATCTGAAGGCACAGGTAAGACAATTGTAATGGCAGCAAATGGGGGCAAATCAGAAGAAGCTAAGAACTGAAATAGAAGGGAAAATAAAGGGACATGTTAACAGCTTCAGGTACCTGGGAGGTATGGTTGAGGAGAAAGGAAGTCTAAATAAGGAGGTTAAACCTAGTATCAGAGGGTCTGTCCAACTGCACAGTGTTAGGAGTAGTATATCACAGAAGAATGCCAAAGAAAATTAAGACTAAGGTGTACAAAATAGTGGTGCGACCATTACTACCATATGGTACAGAAACCTGGGCAGTAAAGGCAGAGCAGTAGAGGAAGCTAGAGATGATGGAGATGAAATGCCAGAAATAGATATTATGATGCACACTGTAGGAAATGTAAAGAAATAAGGACATCAGAGCAGAAACCCAAGTATCTCCAATAACAGTGAAGGCCAAAGAGAACCAAACAGAGTGTTTCAGGCACATTTACAGGAAGGCAGAATATAATCAGGTGAAGAACATTTGGGACAGACAGGAGGATGGCAAGAGGAAATGAAGGCATTCAGCAAAGGGATGGATGGATGGATTGTGTGAGAGAAGATCTATGACAGCCTGGCATGACTGCCAAAGAAGGCATCAGTGTGCAGTGAATCAAGAGAGATGGTGACAGTTGGTACAACACCTTGATCCCATATAGAAAATGTGCAAATGGGGTTGGATGGTGATGATTGTATAATGGTGGCATTTGTAGAATTATTTAATAATTTCTTGAAATTTTTTTACCAGGAAAGTCCGACTGGCAACAGGTGCCCTTTATTCAGTGGAGACCCAGGGAGGAAAGCTCCAATATTTAATGCAATCAATATTTACAATGCCAAATGTGAAATATAATGTTTGTTATGTTAATATAGTTTGATTACTTTCATATGAATGTAAATTTGCCTGTCACAAATGATAATTCAATAATGGTGTTTGAAAAATTATATAATACATTTTCAGTGAATGCATAGCATAATAGTCAGTATAATAAAACTTCTATTGATATTCACAAATATTAAATTTACACACCTTGTCCTGAGACTTTACAGATGGAAGAGTGGTGTATAAGATAGACAGGAAAAATTAAGAAATACAACAGTGAGATATTAGAACAGATAAGCAAGTCTGACTGTTAACACAGAGGTAGTGATGGAATAGAAATTTTACCATACAAATTAGAAGGCAGTATAGTACTTTAAGAAGTACAGTAACGTGAGGTATTAGAAGGTGGGTAAGGAGGTTGACTGATTTAGTTTTGTAAAGGGAGATATAAGAAAAGTGATAAAGGGTGTTAGAGAGCTCTGCCCCAGATGAGAAGCAGGGACAAAGTCAGGAGGCAGAGAGGCAGTCTTTTATCAATGATTTGAAATGTTGAAGGTGCGTGATTGACCTGATTGATATAGGAATTTTATTCCATGTTCTAGCCACGCTATTTGACTAGAAATAGATGCCAGAAGACCTTTGTGTTTTGTAGATGGTAAACAGTTGTTTATTATTTGACCAAAGGGGACAATTTGGAAGATAGTATTGGAGTAGGGGTCTAATTATGGGGCAGACAATGGGGTAAAGATGATTTTATGGGTTAAGGTGAGCTGAGTATAAGATAGGTGGAGAGGAAGCTTGAGTCAGTTAAGTCTTTTTAGTGATAAATAGTGGTGGGTCCACTAAGATTTGTTGCAAAGGAATCTGGCAAATTTATTATAACTCTGTTTAAGTTTAGAACTAAGTGAAGCTTGTAGATTGATCATGATAGGGGCTCCATCTAGGAGACAGAGTAAGCGGTACGTGGTAGCTATAGTTACCCCTTTTTTAAACAAGAAATATCTTTATTAAACCGTCACTTACAACATACGCAATCATACATTTATATAAATGAAATTAACCACACTGACACAATCCTAGATGCAAGGATTTTACAACACAAACTATACTAACACACTCCCAGGTTGAAACATTATCCATCACTTAGTATCTATCTAATTATTTTCAGTAAAACATTATATAGCTCATTTATTCCTGCCTTCTTTTAAACCTAATTCCTCCCCTGTAAGTATTGTTCCTACAATTCCATTTTTTCCTATGTAGTTTGCTCCTACCCTTTTCTAAAGATTTCAATTCCAGTTGCTTTATCTCAGTTGCTATAGTCTCTACTTCTAATATAGTTGGTTTAGATTTTGATTTCCATTTTCCAGTAATTGCTTTTTTGGCAGTCACACCAAAATTAGACACAGAAAGGCCTTACCACGCCTCGGCAATTCCAATTCTGTAGCATTGAATGAATACAAGTACGTGAAACAAAGGAAATGAAAATAATATAAGGAGATATATAATATTCTGAATGCCAACTGTGATTTCAGTTACTTTGTTTACCAAAAAGTGTCAGTGACAAAGAAAAATATTATTTCTCTGGTGAAAGTGCATGTCTCCTTCTATAGAGTGTTGATGGGAGGCAAAGTAGGTGCCCATGCTTTAACAGTGGCATCAATATGTTGGACTTGGCCATTTGCATTAATTATTGGGGAATTCAATAAAGCCTACATGGAGTGATTTTCCATGTAGGCAGAATGGCACAGAGCTAACACAGAATTAAGCAGCCATATGATCCAGTAAACAGCGCAGAGGGGCATGCATGAGTGTGCGGACACAAAAATGTGAGTGGAATGCAAATCGCCTCATAAGCAGGTGAATTGCATGCAAATGAGGTTGCTTTGCGATCCAGGAAGCAGACAGGTATTTGTGCAGAGTCCGTGTTGGTGTTAGAAGTGTACATGGAAAATTCCGTGTACAGAAATATAAAAATTGAACAGAGGCTGTAAATGCTCAATTAGAAGATCAGAAATGTCATAGTAGACACAGATATGTGCAAAAGTATGTCCTGTGAGTCCAAAAAATAATGCAAAATAATATAAAATTATGTTTTTTTTATTACCCACATTAGGTTTGTGCAGAGCGCAGTAGCGCACAAACATGCCTTTATGCAAAATAAAAAGATTCGAAATCTTAAAAAGTTAAAATATGACATAAATGAGAATAATGCTTTATAGGGCCCTGCATGCAATATGTACAATGGTAGATATCTGTGGTCGCTAAGGAGGCAGGCTCTGGAATAGTGAAGTATCCAGGTTATGTGCAAGGATCTGTATGCAAATAAGCTGGGGTTACTGAATAGCAAAAATGGGCCACTGCGTCTGCAGATAAAATCTGCGTAGCCCCAGAACCATGTTGGTGTCCACAGAACAACTAGCTGACATGAAATATGGGTGTGTTTAAGTGGATTGGAGCTAAGTAGCATCTGTTTGCGTGCCGCGCAGCTTAGCTAAGCAAGGAGATGTGACCAGTGCTGCTAAGCTTTGTTTAGCTCCTGGGCACATGTTTTAGCTGGTTTAAGCTATGCTGAGCATGCCCGTGCATGCTGGTGTGTTCAGACTTCTGAGCAGTATTTATACCATGCCACACCTCAGTGCTTAGCAGGGACGGCATTTAAAAAAAAAAAAGCAAATAGCCTGGGAAAGTCAATCATGGATAATTTACTGATAAGCCCTGTTCCACTGACACTGGGCCATTCAAACCCCTCAATGATATACTTGCCAGATGGAATGCATAACAGTTAACCAATCACACAGACTACATCTGCAGCACACTACTATAAAGTATGCATACTCTATACAATCTGATTTTTCATCAATACTCTGCAGCATTGGACTACAGACTTGGGAATTTTAACTGACAGAATGCTAGGGGCTGCTGCTGCTCTGCTACATCTGTATGTGCTAGAGGCTGAGGTCAGTGCTGATCATACCTCTCAATCTCTTATTGCAAAACATCTGGACAAAGCCTAAAATGATGGGAAGACAAAAAGGGACAGATTTTAAATATTGCTCTTGCAAACTTAGAAAGTTGATAGAATAATAGGTTTTGCATTAGCATGAATTTTCTGAAGGAATGTGGAGTCTTAAACTCAAATGTTTGTCATTACTTAATGACTTCAATCCTCAGCTATTTGCCAGAAAAGTACAGATTTTAGGAGGAACGCACCAAAAATATGAGGCAAAAATCTGGACATTCTGTGAAAATCTGTAGAGTTGAAAGGCATGATGCTGATGTGGGTGCTGACAGTAGGCCTAGACTGAGAAAGAGAAAAGTGTTCAGGCCCAGGGTAACCTTCCAGGAGCTACATGAGCTGAAGATTGTAGAACACTACAGGGTGGACAGGGACAATCTGCAAGAACTCACCGAGCTTTGCTACCCTCAATTCAGACCCAGAACCAACAGAGGGGAACTCATTCCAGTGGAAACAAAGGTACATGTAGCCATTAGAATACTAGCTACAGGTACTGTTCAATTACCAACTGGGGACATGATGGGGGTCTCACAGGCATCTGCATTCAGGGTACTCCAGCAGTTCCTGGCTGCCATACAAACACATGCCAGTCAGCACATTTATTTACCCTGCACCCCTGAGGAGAGAGCCAGCAGTATGCATCTCTTCCACCATGTAGTACACTACCTTGACATACTGGGTGCCAAAGACTGCACTCATGTACACATCAAAGCACCACCCAGTGAGAAGGGTAGAATCTACGTCAACCACAAAGGGTATCACTCCATCAACTGCCAGGTTGTGTGCAATGCCCAGGGCATAATCATGAGTGTGTGTGCCAGCAGCCATGGCAGTTATCATGACTACCATATCTAGCCTGCATCACAGCTGTACCAGATGTTTGCCAAGGGAGACATCCTATATGGCCATCTACTGGGCGATGCTGGCTTTGCACTAGAACTGTGGATGATGACACCCATCAGAAATGCACTCACATATACCAAAGAATGCCATAATGAGGCACAGACACAAACTAGGAACACCATAGAGCATGTGTTTGGGCTGCTTAAATCACAGTTTCACTGCCTCATATGTGGTGGAACCCTGCAGTACTCTCCAGCCACATGTGTGCAGACATTCACAGTATGTACCATGCTACTCAATATGATCCTGCAGAAACAACTGTGGCAGGATCATTACAGGGAAGGACACACAGCCCCCCACCAGTGCCGGGGTCCCCACAGCCACACCCACAAGGGGACTCAGAGGAGGTACCCCCTGAGCATGTCCCTGTAGGCAGATGTAGGCATGCCCAGTATGCCCTGGCCTTGGCAAAAAGGCAACACATAGCAAATGCACTGACAACCTAAGGTCCTATGGACTGACACTTCACTCCAACTCACATACATAGTAAAAAGGATGCCAGCCACACCACACAATCTGTACCTTACCATGTATTGGCTGTATACTGTGTGCATCAACTGAGCCAGCCCTGAAGCACTGTTATCTCAACTGCTGCATTCACAAGGTAAGTCACTTTTCTGTATGGGGTACTAGACTATGGTATCATATGTATGGACCTGCATATATGCAAGGAAATAGAGTGGGCTACTCAGCTACCAGAAGAGAACTAACAGCTATGTGGGACAACAGGTACTCTCTGTCCAACACTGGCTACCCCATAATATGCAGTAGGCCACAAGGCAGCAAAACCCACTGCAGTATGTGAGGGAAATCCCAAACAGTGGGGTCATAGAACAGATGCATTACTGCTAATGCTAGAGTTCCCTACCCCCAACAAAGCCATGTTCCCATACAACTGCAGTAACAGTATGTTTGCAAGGTTATAATAGCAGATCACACAATCCCAGGACTGTCCCAAACAACCTGGCAAGGTATTCTATTTCTTCAATATGCAGGGGTCAAAGTGTACGTCTGTCTGCTGTTGACAGTGTCAGGAATTAAGCCTCACTTTCTGGTGGCTGCTGTAGCTAAGTAGGTTAATACATTAGCATGGTTGATGGTGTTCATGGTTCAAAGTTGGCTGCACCTACAATTTTGCATGTTCATATTTTTATAGGTTCATAGCTGTGTACTAGGCTAATGGCCCTTGGGCCTTTACAAGCCTAGAAATAGGATTACCCTGGCATAGTGCCACCCAACCTTAGTTCTCAGTGTCTGTGTCAAGTAGAGCCACTGGAATTATCCCTGGGGTGAATTTTCTGTTTCTCATCCACTCATCAAGATTTCTCTTGAAGCGGGTCAGCGAGGTGCTCTGCTTGACATGTATGGGAAGTCTGTTCCATAGCATGGGCAGTCTCTGGGTTATGAACCTGTCCCTCCTGCATGTTCTGTTAATTGTAGTAATGAGGTTGAGGTTACTGGAGCATGTGGTGTGGAGGGATTGGGCTTTCTTTAGATGTAGTATTTCTAACACAGTTAGGTCAGACATGGCTTTGTAAGTCAAGCAGAGATCGCCTCTAAGTAGGCGATATGAGACAGAGAATAATTGAAGCTTTTTGAGTCTGTCCATATAGGACAAGTGTTTAAGGCCTAGGATCCCCTTTGTGAGGTATTCTGTGGCCTCTCCAGTTGTTGCAGGTGTCTAGTGAGGTAATGCCAAATGGGGCATTGTACTTGATGATTGGCCTAATGAGGAAAGAGTAGAGGAAGACAATGACCTCTTTCTTCCTGGATCCAAAACCCTTAGTAATGAGATGTGCCACATAGAAGGACTTTCTTACCACAGTGGCAATGTGGTGATCAAAAGAGAGGTTGCTGTCAACCTGTGTTCCCAGATCTCTTATAATGTCTAATATGTTCAGTAGACTACCATCAATGTGGTAATTTAGGGGAATTGGGTTTTTCCCAAAGGGGATGACGACACATTTTTTGGAATTGAGCTTAAGGCCATGGTTCTGACAGCAGTCAGTGCTCTCAGTGAGGCCATTCTGTAGGATGTCAACATCACTTGGGGAGTTAATAATAGCTCTCAACTTGCAATCGTCTGTGAACTTTGTCAGCCAGAGACCCTTTGTGTTGGCCTGGACTTCAGAGAAGTAGATACCAAACAGGAGAAGACCCAGGACCGAACCCTGTGGGACTCCACTTGTGACTAATTAGCAGTCTGACTTGGAGTCAGCTAATTTTGCACTGTGGGTTCTAGCTGTGAGCCAGTTTGCAACCCACCTACTGATATAAGGGTTGATGCCAAGCTTAGTGAGTTTTTCTATGATTCCTGAGTGGGGAGTGTTATCAAAAGCCTTGGTCAGATCAAGGTAGGCTGTATGAACCACCTTGCCTTCATCAACAGCTGTGGTGACTGACTCAAAGAAGTCGATCAAGTTGAGCAGGCATGATCTACCCTTCACAAAACCAAACTGTGTGGGATCCAGGGTTGGGAGATTCCCTTTATCCTTATTTATTAGGTCCATGATGATGCTTTCCATAGCTTTGCATATCAGACTCGTCAGGCTAATGGGGCGATAGTTTCCAGGGTCTGTAGTTGCTCCTCCTTTGAGGAGAGGGTTGGCTGCAGCAGTGCGCAATTCAGTAGGGACAAAGCCTGAGGTGAGGCTGTGATTGAACAGGGCACACAGGTGAGGTGCTAGCTCAATCTGTATTTCATGTAGAACACAACCAGGGATATTGTCAGGTCCTATAGAAGCTGTATTCCCGGCCTTGGACAGTGCTGTTTTAACCTGTGCAGCAGTAATACTGGGTGCCTGGCAATCTACTGGTATTGTGATTGGTCCTTTTGGGGGGGGGGTATAGTTGGCACTGAATCTGTCAGCCAGTGTACTGGCAATATCTGTTGGGTTGGTATAGGAGGTACCATTGTACAGTAGCTCAGAGCAAATCTGAATATTGCCATGAAGACTCTTTAGATAACTCTAGAAGGCCTTGTGGTTGTCTTTACTATCTGCTGCAATTCTTTTTTCATAGCTAGCTTTAGAGGATTTGATGAGGGATCTCAACTTTTTGTTGAGGCTGAGCTGATAAGGGAGTTTTTCCAGTCTTAGAATTTCACTTTATTCCGCATCAGTTTCTTCCTTCTGTTGTAGAGTTTGTTTATGGCAGGGGACCACCAGATTGGCTTCCTTTTTTGGAGGAGAGTGTCTTGGTTCTATTGGGTATGGCAAGATCCATGCATTTGTATACGTGTTCGTACAGTGCATTGGTGTACAATTCTGTGGTCACGCAACTATTCTCCATTTGCATGGATGCCGTGAAGTTAGCCATCTCTGTTTTTAGGAGCCCAAAGTTAGCTTTAAAGAAGGTTTTGATGGTGGTTACCTGTGTGTGTGTGTGTGTGGGGGGGGGGGGGGGGCTGAGAGTGACGTGGATTTCCAAGGTGATTAGTTTGTGGTCAGATCTAACCAGGGAAGAGCTGATTATTGGTGTAGAGCAATGGTCGCCCATGTTATTAATGACCAGGTCAAGGATGTTGCTAGCTCTAGTTGGGGTAATAACGAGGGTTCCTATTAGAAGACCGAAGACACATTCTTTCAAATGCTACTTGGTTGAAATTAAAAGACTGAAATGGCAAAATATTGAAGTGGCTTTTAAGCAAATTATTTCCCTGGGAAAGAATTCACATGGCCGCTTTGTTACTTTGCCATTTTTGGCACTGTAGTGCGATCCCAGGGTTGGTATATTTAAGTGGCGGGGGGGGGGGGTGAATGTTTAATGTGTTTTGTTTTTTATTTAATTTTTTTTGTTGGAACAGTGATTTTTTTTTCCCCATGGTTCTGACTGTTTGACATTTTAAGCTTTAGCTTACATAGGGTCATTTAATCACCGTTCACTTTTTTTAAGCATTCGGTGATCTAATATAGATCCTACAAATGAGCTGTTCCAAGGCATTGGAATTAATGGACTCCAGGAAATGTTGGGCAAGTGTATTAGTACATGAGTAGTTTAACCAGTTAATGGAGAAGTAGTTGAAGTCGCCTAGTTAGAGAGTGATAGGTTGGACCCTAATACTCTCCAGGGTGCTTATGAATGTGGAGTGCAAGTCCTGGGACATGGTTGGGGACCTATAGCAGGCTACAACATGAATTGCTATCTTACCCAATGTTTTCTGCACCTGAAGTATCTCTGATACATTATGTTGGGCTACCAGTCTGGAGGTGTGGGCATCCCTTATGAATATGGATACACCACCGCCTTTAGAGCTTCAGGCCAAGTTCTGAGGCTGAAAGGAGTTGTAAATGACAGTCCCAGGTCTTG
>NC_056739.1:948826280-948891280 GCF_019279795.1 Protopterus annectens | reverse complement strand
GTAATGCTGAATAGCAGATGATTGCCTGTGCACCAATCCGTGGCTCAGACTTGATAATTGCATCAAGAACATCTGGGTTGCACTTTCATTAGCCAATGACATGACACAACAGTGCAATATTTAAGCCATTCATGTAGGCCTTGGCCCCTTTCCTAGTCTTTTAGATGGACATTATTGAGGTGTGGAGACTACAGCATTGCAGAGGGTAGGTAGAAATACTGTTAACTTTTGGGATTTATGTGGTATGTCCACAGTTTTGCATGCTATGTTTGGCCATTATCAAATGAATTTCTGATTATGTGGCAGTTGTGTTAAACAATGTGGGCTGATGTCAGTAAGGGGGAAGACACATGTGAGTGTCATACATCATACTCATCCAAATATGCATGCTGCTGCAGAAATTGCTGGTCTATCAGATGCGTATGTTTATAGGGGCAGATTGTGACACATGTCCCTGTTGCTTGACCTCCCCCCCACCCCTTCATATATGGGTTTTGTGTGGATCTCTTGTTCTAGGGGGTTGTGAGGTATGGTAGGCCTGTAGCAGGTAGCTGAACATACTGCTGCATATGTTGCAGGCTGCAGCTGCAGCTTTTTGCCCAGGACTCATGCAAAGAAGTGTGAACACATTGGAGGACAGCAAGCTGCATGTGTCACTGAGGGAACAGTGTCAGCATTGTTGTTACAGCAGAGCCAGGTTGAGGGTACCCATAACAGTCCAGGTGAGGCATGTGTTTAAGGTACATATGTTATGTAACATTGCCAGTCAAAGTGGTAGGCGACATATAGGTAGCCTATACATATCTGTGCAGTCTGTCCCTACCTACAGGCCTTTGGCGTGCTAAGATGGGTAGCAGTGAATGCAGTAGCAGCAATCTGTTTTGGCTAAATATGCAGGAGTCAGTCATTATTTGCTGTATTCGAAACAGTGTAAGAAACTTCTCTGTGTGGAAAATTTTCAGTCCATATATCTCTAGTTAATCAATACATATTAATCAGATCAGACAATAGTAGTAGAAGTAGTGGACTTAAACTCGTCTTAAGGCAAAAAAAAAAAATTATAATAAAAAATATATAATGTACAAAATTACTAAGTATTCAGAAGTAATCTAAGCAAGGCAGGCAGTCTGTTTCCAGTCAAAAATCCTTTATTAAGTACACATACAAGCAATCCAAGTAATACAAAAATAGAGTAATAGTTTCCTCACAAGCTTTATATATACTTTTTATTAGGCAAGGGAGTGGTTTATTGAGCTGTAAAACAAAGTGTTATTAGTACACATGTTAAATTCACATCCATTCCTCCATCATTGTGACATTTGAGCTGGTCCTGCCCTATGTAGTAGCTGTTATAATAATATAACCTTTATGTGCTTTAAATAAAATTTATAATGATGTGGTACCTCTTATTTAACTAGATTATTAAGTAGATTATTAAGTCTGTGATTTTATCCAAGACAATATACTACATGGCTGGAAATATATCAACCTTAGTCCATTTGGCAATCAAAAATATATATAAATATATACATATACACTTTGCATGTAAAAAAATCAATTGTAAAAAGCATATTCATAATTGTGTTCAATTAAAAGTTTAGACGAACTTAGAAAATTGCCACTTTGTTTACATGACTAATTTTATTTTATTTTATTTTATTCTACCAGTTGGTTTTAAATACCATTTTAAATCAGTTGTACTTGAAACGTATATTTTGTTTCCATCATACATTTTTTATTATTATTTTTTTCTTTTTCTGGTTCTCTTTTTTCCACTTTATTCAAAATTATGTGTAATAACAATTCTAACTAATTATACAATTATATATATTTTTATAGATAGTTTTTAGGGATCTTGTACACAGACCTGAAGAAGTCTAGAAGGACGAAAGTGATCTTTGTTAACAATAGGTTATGAAAATAGAATAAAAATGTTATAATTGATTTTTTACATGCAAAGTGCATATGTATATATTTATATTTTTTTGATTGCCAAATGGACTAAGGTTGATAAATTTCCAGCCGTGTAGTATATTGTCTTGGATAAAATCACAGACTTAATAATCTACTTAATAATCTGGTTTAATAAGAGGTACCACATCATTATACATTTTATTTAAAGTACATAAGGTTTATATAATTATGACAGCTACTAAGTAGGGCAATACCAGCTTGAATGTCACACTGATGGGGGAAGGGATGTAAATTTAACATGTATACCAATAACACTTTGATTTACAGCACAATAAACCACTCCCTTGCCTGATAAAAAAGTATATCCCTGGATTCTCTATAGCTTGCACGGCGTGCAAGATCGGTGCAAGAGCTCAAGCAGGCAATATGTCTGCCGTGCAAACCAGGAACAGCCTGCAGGGGTGTGCACGAGTGCTCCTACACTAATCCTGCACGGACTAAGCCCTTGTATGCAAATCACCACATTTGCAGGAGAAATCTATGCAACTGAGGTGATTTTGCAATCCAGGAACCTTGCAATCGTCCGTGCAGGACTAGTGCTATCAGCAGAAATGTCCTCAGTTAGTAACCGAGTACATTTCTGCAAAATCCAAAACGGAGCTGTGACAGCTCCAAATAAAGGTTGCATATCATGTAGTAAGCATGCCAATGGCCAAGTATAAGGCCATTGGCAATGCAAACAGTAAAAAAAAAAAAAAAAATCAACTTCTATTTTTTTTAGCTGATCTCGACTGTTAAGCTTAGGGCAGTGGTGCGCAAACGGGATCAGGGGGAAATTAAAAAATGAACCTAGATTAAGCAATGTAACTAAAATCAGTATTCTATCATACAAGTCAATGGCAGGCAGAAGACACCATGGCCAGTGAGTAGTGGTTGCTAAGGGGGGAGGCTCAGTGTGAGACATGTAACTATGCATTAGTAGGCAATCCTATGCAAATGAGCGGAAGGATAGTGAATCCCATTTTTCCCCAGAATGTGAGTCAGGTCCCAACAGTGTAAGAGTTGGAATAGCTTGGTGCAAGCCTAGGAGTTAGGTGACATCATGGGGGTGTGTCAGGCATACTGTAAGTGAATTGGAGCCCTGTAGCTTGGGTTTGCTAATAGCTTAGCACAGCTAAGCTAGGGGGTGTATCTAAACCTGCTTAGCACTCTTTACAAAGCCTAAGTGGGTGTGAGTGCCGTACACTGGGTTTTACAGGAAGAAAAAAGAAGTTAAACCAGGAAATAACAGCAGTGTGCATGTGAGTACTCTGTTTGTGCGGCGTGCACCCAATCTTAAACAGAAAGGCAATGGGAAGGGAAAACAGCAGTAGGAAGGCAATCAAGGAGAACTAGCTTAGCTGGCAGGTGAAATGTATCAGAATCAGCCAATTACACAGGCAGCAGACTAGCCCACCCAGAACTCTACTATAAACTATGCAAACACTTTCCCCTCTGTTTTTTTCCACACTTTACACCACCAGTGTAAACAAGTGGGGAACTTTTAACACTCACAACAGCAAGAGGCTGAGTGTAGTGAGGATGTGAATGCTGTCAACCAACCCACAGTGATGAGATGGAGAAGAGTGTACAGACCCAGGGTAACCTACCAGGGGCTACATGAGCTAGGGATATTGGAGCACTATAGGGTGGACAGGAGCTTCCTAGAGCAAATTGTTGAGCTGTGCCTGCCATGCCTAACACACACAGAACTAACAGAGGGGAACCCATCACAGTGGATACCAAGGTACTTGTAGGCCTATGAATACTAGCTACAGGTACCTTCCAAAGGCTGACTGGGGATATGATGGGGATTTTGCAGGCATCTACATCCAGGGTACTCCACCAGTTCCTGGATGCCATGTCAGCACATCGGTGAGCACGTATATTTCCCCAACACCCGTGAGGCTTTGGCCAGCAATATGCAACTGTTCCACCAAATAGCAGAATACCCTGAGGTAGTGGGTGCTATAGACTGCACCCATATACGCATCAAAGCACCACCCAGTAAGTGGGGTAGGGTCTACGTTAACCGCAAGGGCTTTCCCTCCATCATCTGCCAGATTGTGTGTGATGCCCAGGGCATAATAATGAACGTGTGTGCTGGCTGCCCTGGAAGCTATCATAATTCCCACATCTAGCATCTGACGCAGCTGTACCATAGATTTGCCAATGGGGACATTCCTGACGGTCACCTAGTGGGGATGCTGGATATGCATTGGAGCCATGGTTGATGACGCCCATCAGAAATGCACACACACCCGAACAAGAACTCCATAATGAGGCACACGCACAGACCAGAATTATAGTAGAGCATGTCTTTAGGATGCTCAAGTCATGGTTCCGGTGCCTGGACACATCCGGTGGAGCCTGGCAGTACTCACCAGCTACATGTACCCAAATTGTCCTTGTATGTGCCATGCTACACAATATGATCCGGCGGAAACAGCTGCAGCAGGAACAGCACGAGGCAGGGCCACAGAGCCCCCCACTACTGCCAAGACCTACACAGGCACAGAGTGACTCGGAGGAGGAACAACTTGAGCCTGCCCCAGTAGGCAGAAGGAGGTGTGCCCAGTATGCCCTGGCCTTGGCAAAGAGGCAACGCATAGCACATACACTGACACAGGAGGGACCCAGGGAATAACACCTCTCTTTGACTCTCACATACAGCAAAAAGGATGCCAAACATTACACTACCTGTGCTTAACCATGTGTAGGGAGTGTACTATGTGCATCCAACATAGGCAGCCCTGCAGCACCACCCTCAATTCTGGGACACCCACAAGGTAAGTGACTCACACATGCCAGTCAGGGGGGTTTACATACCCAACAACAGTCACAGCCAGCAGGACAGGTGTAGACAAACACAAACAAAGGCTGTGCTATGGCCTCTGAATGAGGCCTATGGGTAACTTCCCCCCCCCCAGACCTACATAGACAGACTACAGCAAGTCAGGCAGTGGGATGTCAGTTCTGAAGGGTAGGAAGTCAGAAACTAATATGTAGGTAATTAAAAGCTAAGATCTGTAGTACACTGGTATGCCTCTAGTCAGCATGATAGGTAAGACTACAGACTGAAATAGAGTACCCGACATACCAGTACAGTCCTAGCAAATGTGTACAAGTGATAGGTGTGCCCCCCCATCCTATGTAGAAATGTAGTCACAGTCAGGTGTGCCCCCCCACAATCCTGTTTAGAAACATAGAAATAGTCAGGTGTGCCCCCCATCCTACGTAGAAATATAGTAACAGTCAGGTGTGCACCCTCAATCCTGTGTAGAAATGTATAAATAGTCAGGTGTGCCCCCCCCCCCATCCTATACAGAAATGTAGTAACAGTCAATGCCAAATGATTGACTGATACCCTGCAGAGACAGCATGCTACCCATAGGTGTACAACACAAGGGCCAGCACTGCAGTACAAACTACCTGGACTCGATCCACACATTTAGTACAGACGGCCATACTGGCATGCCCACAGACTTAGAGAAATGAAAGTAATGTCAGTCAACAACATACTGAAAGGTCATACTGGGCATGGTCAAACACTTAAACACATGAAGGCCATGTCTGCAAACACCAGTGGACCAGACATATCTAGCAGCCACAGATGTTAGTGCAGACACTCCTCCGTATGCACCACCCATGCTTTGCACAACACAGTGGATAGGAATACAGGCATATATGTAAGGACAACACATAAGCCAAAGGTAGACATACATATATGTGTGGAAGAGGGTGACTGTGACAAGGAGTCATCCAGGCCTGTCCCACTCAGCACACAGTCAAAGGGCCACAACCACACGAGGGGCAGATATCACTCACTGCAGATTCTAGCCACCGGTATCTGCCAGCATTACAGAGTATGTGATGCACGTGCCAACTGTGCAACATGACTGTTCAAGAAAGTAGTCATGTAGCAGCTGTATACACGTACCTCTGAAATATGACCCATATTGTGCCCACATGTGGCATGTTAACACTAGATGAAGGGTCTATATTATATCATCGAACACTTAAAAAAGTGAACGATGAATAATTGACTCCATGTAAGTGAAAACTTACAATCTCGAAAGTTCAGAACGATTTTTTTCCAAGGGGAAAAAAAATCGCTGTTTCAAAAAAAAAAAAAGAAAGAAAAAAAAAATTGAAAGAATACATAAAATGTGGGGGGGGGGGTTTCACGCCCCACACCCACCCTACTTAAATATACCAACTCCGAGATCACACTACAGTGCCAAAAACGGCAAAGTAACAGAAGTGGCCAAGCAAATTCTTTCCTTGGGAAAGAATTCGCTTAAAAGCTGCTTCGTTATTTTGCCTTTTTGTTGTTTTAAATTTATTAGGAACCCTAGATGAATGGGTTATGGCCCATGCACACACACTGCCCTCCCCATAGCCCCACTATGACAAGCATGCTGAGGTCATCCACTGTGAAATACACCTTTAGGAGAGTTTTAGCCTAGTAATCTCCATGGAATGTCCCATATCTGCGTATTGCTGTAGTGTGATAAACTGGTTAGGTAGAAGTTCAAACCATAGTATTGGCTCTTGCGTGCGTGTCTGACTGTGTAGAAAGCAATGCTTTTTAGGGTAGTCACACCCCCTACAATTTAAATTCTCTGCTTTGGTAAGGCTGCTAATGTCATCCACCTAGAAATACACCTCTGGGAAAGGTGTAGCCCAATAATGTCCGTAGCGCGTGCCATAACTGCATACCGCTGTATTGTGATAGAGACCTCTGTTAGTGGTTCTATATCCACATATGTTGGTTGAGGATGTTTTATCTTTGTTTCAATGTCTGTGTAGTGAGCAATGCATTTTAGGCTAGTCACACTCAGTACATGTCAAATGCCCTACTTTGGCAATCCTGCTGATGTCATTCATTGTGAAATATACCTTTGAAGAAGGAATTCTCCAGTAATCCTCATGGTGCATCCTATAAGTGCTCCATGCTGTAGTGTGATATAGATCTCTGTTAGGGGTTCTGTACCAATACATGTCAGGTGTGGATGGCTTGTGTGGGTGTCACTGTCTGTGTAGGAAACAATACATTTTAGCCTAGCCACACTCACTACAATTTGAATGTCCTACTTCGGGAATCCTACAGATGTCATCCAATGTGATATACACCTTTGGGGAAAAAGTACTTCAATAATCACTGTGGTGCATACTGTAACTGTGTAGTGTAATAAACTAGCTAGGTAGGGTTCTACTACTTAACATGACAGGTGTGTGTGTGTTTGTAACTTGTATCCTGTGTGGAGGTGGGTGTGAGTGTGTGACACCTTGGCCCAATGTGGAGTGGGTTTTGCAAATGTCTTATATGGTGGCCCTAGTATATATCACAATGTCCCCTGTACAGGGATAACAGATGTGGAATAGCCATGAGGCTGGGATGCAAATCCATACCCATACATGTGACATCAAGCCCAGGCAAGCACAGTTAGCAACCCCAGTATTACCCAGAGCACACTCTCAACCCATGTCTCATACACACACACATGCCGAGGCAACTGGCAATATGTGTGTAGTAGGGTCTATATCATATATTCAAAATTCCAAAATGTCGAACACCATAAGCTCGAACTTGGAATTTCGAAATATGATAACATCGAGCACTCAGAACAGCAAATTTTTTCCCAGGAAAAAAATTCACTGTTCCGAGCAGCATATACACAACACAAGCACACCAAAATAAATAAACCACACACATACACTTAACAAAACCCTACTTCTAACCCTACACTAAACCATGCATACATTCCTAACTATCCAATTACCTTAAACCGCACCCTAACCCTAAGGTCCATAACTATCGCACACATACCCTACGAAACTATACACAAACAAACTAATTAATAAACATACATACAGTTAACAAAACCCAACCCTACACTAAACCATACATACATTCCTGAATATCTACTTACCTTAACCCGCACCCTAACCCTAAAGTCAGTAACTATCACACACATACCCTCCAAAACTATACACAAACAAACTAATTAATAAACACACATACAGTTAACAAAACCCAACCCTACACTAAACCATACATACATTCCTAACTATCCACTTGCCTTAACCCGCACCCTAACCCTAAGGTCCGTAACTATCGCACCACAGTGGAGGAAATAGCAAAGCCATGGAATGGCCCACCTAAATATTGCCCTAGGTAAGAATTTGATGTTCTAGGGCTTTGCTATTTTCATCCTTCAATGTACTGGGTTCGATATTATAACATTCGAAGTTTTACAACTTTGATGTTATAATATAGATCTGTGTAGTACACTGTATATTGGCCACTGATAGTAACTATGGAGTGATTACAGTGGCCTACAGAGGGCATGGCATCCAGTCCATCTGTCCAATAGGTGCATACATGCAGGCAGTGCACCTTCCCCATGTTCCCCACTGGAAAATTGCAACACCTGTGGTGTCATCACATGTGACCCACAAAGGACATACCATGCCTGAAAACATGCCCTGTATGGACAGATGCCACTGACACCAGGGAATGTTGTTAGCATGCTATCAATGTAGGTGCAGGGGTAACCTGCTGTCCATTACCAGTTCTGCCACAGGTGGCCAAGACTGGAAAATCTGATGATAATCTGTGTACATAACATGGACCCAACACCCCAGGTGCAGTTCCACATGTCACTGTACATGCATGTGGGAGGTGTGCACATCCCAGACACCATCCATGTCATGGACTAAGGAACACATACATCGCAAGTGATGCACAGCATTGGCCACATGCAGTAGTCACCCAGGTGACTGGATGGTGGATACAATACCCACCTGTGTGGGCAAATGCAGAAACTACAGCCCTGAGCCACAATGTAGACCATTGTCATGTGGCCTGATGCCAAGGTATACCCATCACCTAGCCTAGTATAGCTGTCTGGCACAGTCAACCACCACATACCCATGAAGTAATGCACCCATGCATGTCAGTACTGACACCCTGTGTGTTTGTGTGTGTGTTGTATGATGCGCATGATCACATCCACACTCACTACAACCCCCAGTTGCATAGTGAAGAATGCTGTCTGATGTCAGACACCTCCCCATACCCTTTACCCATATAATCTCCATATGACCCGTATGGTGCATGTGATACCTGCACAGTAATGTGTTGTGGCAATCTCTCTAGTGATGATCTGTGTCCCTGGCCCTGCCAAGTGTGTCAATGTGTGTGCGTCCCTGTGAGAGTGCGGCTGTGTTGACGCTTGCATCTGGCTGTTAACATCCATATTTTCACATATATGTTCTGGGGACTCCATAGCAGGTAACCTATGTGGAGCATCCAATAACTGCATAGGATTGTGATAGCACTACATAGTCATCAGGGGTCTGATACCTTGTGCTGGTAGGTTTGTGACACAAACATGCTTAAGTCTTACTCTCTCACCCCTCCCTGCCTTGTCATTACCTCTGTCTGCCTCTCTCACTCCCTCACTGGTGGATGTGGAGACCTACATCTGCTTTGCTTAGGCAGCAGCATGTGCATTTTAAGTGATGCTCATGATCAGCTGATGGCCTCTGCATGAATTGCAGCCCTCCCCTAGCTGATTGCATGTGGAACAGCTGTTTTAACATTCCCATAGTTAATTGCATGGAAACACACTCCAATATCTAGGAACATCATGTTGGTGTTTGGCCTTTCCATTCACTGTGAGCAGGAACTTGATCTGTTGTTTGGCAAACAGCATCCCAGATGGATTGGGGATTTACCTCTGACAACATACACTGTGGAAATAGGCCAACCCACAGGAGGGGGATGTGCCTGATCTGACTACAGATTGTAAGTGCTGCTATACTGCATTTGGATCAATGTTGGTTTAACAGGGTGTGTGCAGATATGGCTGTCCTACATGTATTAATACCTGTCATGTCAGTTCTCTGCAGATTGGGCAGTGTGTGGGGCCTTTGGTTTCATGTGTTACCCACAGTGCATGTATCTGTAAACTACAGAAGGTAGTATGAGGATTTCAGTCTGTAGATGTTGAAAGCTGGGACAGTTACTGACTTCATATCCTTCATAGGACATATCTTGCAACAAACCCTGTTACAACAGTAAATGTAAGAGGTTATCACAGCAAAATGTCAGTATTGGCCCTGTGTATGTGCTTCCAGCCACAACTCTATCAACCTTTGTACATATGTCATGCATTAGGAGATGCATATTGCTGTACACCATAATTAGTGTCATCATATCTGATAACATGCTATTGAGATATCAGACTGCTACAAATGTTATGTACAGTAGGGGTTATATTTGATGATATGACCTGGAAATTCTGTGGTTGTTTGTACAGTATTAAGGTCTGTGTACTTATGGTGAATGTCGACAGTGTGTGTATTATTAATATGTACCTTGGCCTGTATACAGATTGTGATAGATATCATCGTTCTAGGTCCTGTTCTAGCTGATGTTACATGCTGCTCTACTGTATGTTACTGTATTGGCTTACATGTTTGTCGGGCCATACACACACATGTCCCATACGACAGACAGGCATCAGACCACACTGTGTAGTGGCCCAGTATATGTAGGGTTAGTGTGTGAGTGGTGTTGAACAGATAGTCCATATACTGTATTATTATGCTAGCTTACCATATGTGGCTGTGGCTGTGTTTACATTGGTTGTGGTTATGCACTTCAACACAGGTGTATCTTACCCTGTGCTGTGACATGCCTGTAGAACCTGCTATATATGCAGGTACATTTGCATTCCCCCATAGGAGATGTAGGCCAGTGTTGAGCCAGTCTGCCTGTAGCCTGCACAGTGCTGTGTTACATGCCTAGCAGCTTAGTGTACTTACCCAGTGAGATGTCCTGTGCAGATACTTGCCAGATGTACTGCTGCCAAGCCTCCCTTAACAGTCATGTATGTCAGATGGAGCAATGGGATGCTGTATAAATGTATATCAATAAATAGTGGGTAGTATGTGGCCATAACACCTCTGTACCAGCAGTGATTATGTGTCTGAACAGACAGGGGTGTGTGAATGCATAACCTATGGGGCAAATGTATACCAGTCGTTATGTGTTATATCCATCTACATGGCTGTTAACATCCATATTTTCAGGCTTGGTCCAGATGTTCTGTACTAAGGGGTTCTGTGTATACCTCTGGACTGTACAGAGTGTGTCAGAATGTCCACATCTATTGGCCAATATCTCTGCTGTAGTCCATAGGAGCATTATGTGCTTGCAGCGGTTCTGTACTATGATATCCTTAGGGTGTCTGTCAGTAGCCAATGGTGCACATGTGAAAAGCAGATGTGACCTCCCACACACACCATATCTGTGAAGACAATCCCTATTTCAGTAGCAATAGTCTACTAATATACCTGTTATACATACCGACATCCCCTTGCACTATGGAGTTGGGACTATAGGGGCTGAGGTAGGGCTACACCCCATGTTCAGGACATATGGTGAATATATATGTGCATATGATTATCCAAATATCTATATAGATAATTACATGTACATATCGGCATATATAGATGGGTGTGCATGTGTACATAGATATGCATATACACACCCAGATATATACATATACAGAGCATTATATGTCTACACATATACAGATAGTGATACATATGCACATATACGTATACCACACTGCCATTCCTGCCAGCAGTACACTGCTGTTGTATCCCCCACACACATACGGTGGGGCTGGGGCTATATATGTGTGAGCTTCACCTACACAATACATGTGTGCCCATATGCACTCCAGAGGCCAGTGTATGTAACAGTGGTATATGGCCCTGTATTATTAAGTTTAGGGGGGGTGCATCATACATCACCTAGGCTGTTACAAAATGTGGGGGTATCAGGAGTGAGCTGCCATAATGTATCTGGATGCAAAGTACCATATATTTCACCTATCTTGACATTACTTACATAAAGTGGGTTACTGCAGGCCTACTGCCTCCTGCCATACAGACTGTTCTGTTTGCCAGTGTGCCTGTGATGGTGTCAGTTATGCCTTTTTATGTATCAGTTTCATCCCATTTGGCCAACTGAAGTCTGTACTACCTAGTGATTGTGTACAGAGTGTAGATAGAGGCTGCTGGACTATACACCTGCATCACTTACTGCTGATTGTGTGGTATCCTGTGGCCCACTCTGTTATTACTATTGTACGATTGTAAAGGCTTGGCCTAGACAGCAACATTTGTGGACCTTTCCAGACTACTGCATTAGTATAACTGTTTCACAGTTGCATTACTCTGTTTATATGGATGTCAGTGTATGAACAGTTATATGACATGGCATATACATATGTAATAATACACAAATAAAGATATTCCATTTCTGCAAACCTGTGCGTGGTGTTTTATCCTATGACCTCTCTGTGGGTATATGTTGCAGGCAACATATGTCATTTGTATGGGTGGCTCATTCAGTGTCTAGTTGTTAGGGTGTTAACTGTAGGCATAGTGGCTATTCCATATTGTGTGCGCCTACTACATGAGTATCTTACTGTACATATCTCTGCATGTGTATGTGTAGTCACATGTATATCTGTATGTATATATATATATATATATATATATATATATATATATATATATGTGTGTGTGTGTGTGTGTGTGTGTGTGTGTGTGTGTGTATATATATATATATATATATATATATATATATATATATATACACACACACACACATATATATATATATATATATATATATGTATATATATATAGATTCACTTCATAACCTCGAAATACTGAAATCTCGAATTTCAGTATCTCGAGGCTATAAAGTCGAAAAATAAAAACATCGCACATTCAAAATAATGAATTATAGAAAACCGAAGCCCAAATGAATGAAAAGAGTTAACTCAACTACACAGTCGAGTTATCCGCAGCCCACCACAGACGCCGGCATATCATAATATCGAAAATACCAAAACACCTTTAATCAACGCAAAACAAAGACATAAAGTAATTATCCAGACATAACATGTACAGTCGTACATTGTTTAAACACAAATCCCGGCTGTAGACCATGTTTCAAAACAATTACCATGTACATAATACTGCATGGTACACGCAAACAACTCGGAATATAGATCCGGTATTATAGTCCATAATATGCATACAAATCACCAGCTACGGCTACATCAACACTTTATGCTGCTGCTACAAAACCCGTCTGTAATGCCAGAAGTGAAGGTGCAACAAATTAACGTTACTTCTACAAAGTAATTCAAAGATATGTAAACACACTGCAAAGACACGGTGCCGAAGTATAGACCCATTAGCAATATATCCAACATATATACCGTCATATTTACATCTTCAGTAGTCTAGCAATGGACATTAGGAACTGTATTGGAGAATACGTCTCCCTATTTCTTAGGACATTCTCAAACTGAGCATGCCTCTTAGCAACATTACATCATTTAGGAGACGGCAGAGCTCCACAAGTCATTCTGATATGCAGTTCTTCTACTCTGTCCTGTTCTCTAGCCAACATGGTCATCAGTACATTCAAATCACAGGCTCGATGACCCAGTAGTGCCTTTAATCTATGATGCCATGCTTCTACACTATTCTGTGTATGAGGCAGAAATAGTGTATTTAAATCATTCACATTCCAAAACGATATTGGGAATAATGGTGGGAAACGAGAACATCCTGGACTTCTAGTACAAAACTTTCTTAACTTTCCTAACACATACCAGTCTGAAAAGTACTGCAATAATGATCTCCCTTCTGCAGGAAATATTTCTTTCACGTCCATGAAACATGACAACACATCACTTTCAGGTACAAATGCTAATGCAACCAAACACTTAACATGAAGTTGGAAACTCATATCAGTGTTATATAAATGTGACAGACCTAACTGTTGCACCTTCCTCCAAATATTCTGCCCAAAGTGAAACAGGCATCCCTTTGACACAATACCTTGCATATTCAAATGCACACTTCTTTTAGCAGTGATTTCAAAGTCACTTAATATGTATTTGAGCTGTAATTGTAAGCCTTCCTTATCTAGCAGGTTTAGGACACAATGCCACATAAAGTTGTAAGATTTCAATGTCTTTTTCGTCATCAAACAAAACAATAAAGGTACACTTTTGTGAAAGCCACCATAATGTACCAGTCCATGGATACTATATAACTGTCGACACATAATCCCCTTATAAAAATATGTGCCATCTACTAACCAGATCGTAGCAATGCTTAGATCGACTAAATTTTGCTGTGTAGTAAATACAACATTTGTGTCGGTACTTGTATCACACATTCTTGTACTCATAAAAGGGCCACTCTTTGTTGGATAGTCACACATCTTTATATCATTTATGCAAAATACTTTATCTTTTGTTATATTCTTTCTACGAAGTCTACCTACATGCTGAATGAGAGCTTTATGTGTTGGTAGACTTGGTGTTACATCAGCGGAAGTTGACGCTAATACATCATCAACTACAATACAGGGGTTATCACGGGACACTCTGGATCGTATCGTTAATTCATCACATACCCTGTACATTTCTATCTCCGTTGGATCACCTCCATGTGAGTGTTGCACCGTTTTAACCAACTTCTCACCGTCCGGAACACTTACAGTTATAGCTATACCTTTGCACTTCATAGACTGTTTCCACTTGCAGCACCAATACGACTTTTCTTGAACTACTTTTTCACGATGCATTACAAAACCATCTAATATCAGAATACATCTGCCCTTTTGTGAGCTTATAGTGTGATGCACGGCCCCTAAAGTACCTGGAGCATTTTCAGTTATGTTGTTCATAGCATCCATTGCATATGTTTACAGAAACGCCCTAAAACCGCCGTTCGACATTTTCATGAATTTAACAACGTTCGACATTTCAAATTTCGTGTTTTTTTTCATGCAACATTTTGAAGGTTCGACTTTATAGCCTCGAGATACTGAAATTCGAGATTTCAGTATTTCGAGGTTATGAAGTGAATATATATATATATATATATATATATATATATATATATATATATGTATATCTGTATCTGCATATATGTGTCTGTGTATAGGTATCCTGGGGATGTTAATAGCTTCCACATTTTAAATTTCCTATGGGAGCCAGACTGTATTGCATGACATGTTACCACTACCGGCCTGACATCATACAGGTGGGATGTAATACTGTTAACATCTTGTACCCATGCTGTGTCAGGACCTGATTATGAGACCTGCAACACTTGGAAGTGTATTTCAGGGTGGACATGTTTGGCTGTGGGGGGTGGGTATACCTATTCATTCAGACGTATATTGTTTGGGGCCTCTCATCCCCATTAATGGTACATGTGGACATTTATGATTTGGTTAATCTCCCATTGATATCTACACATGTATGCCCATATATACCTGTATGGAGATATATATATATATATATATATATATATATATATATATATATATATGTATATATATATATATATATATGTATATGTATATATATATATATATATATATATATATATATATATATATATATCTGCTTATATATATATATAACTATGTCCGCATATACCTACATAGATATATATCTGCTTACATATATGTAGCTTGCTGTGTATATGTAGACATATAGGTGTATACAGATATATGTGTCGATGGAGGCATTTGCATGTATATATGTTCATAAATATTTATATATATGTATATTTCTATATTATATATATATATATATATATATATATATATATATATATATATATATATATATATATATATATATATATATATATATATATATATATATATATATATATATATATATATATATATATATATCTACATATATAAATATGATGTATCTGTGTAGATATTAATATATTTACACACACACATACATCTAGATGTTGGTATACATTCCCTGTACTGTTGCATGACTGGGCTGGATGATATGTTTCTGAAAACATCAGATTTATATGTATCTGGCATGTCTTAGTGGCAAATCAATTTGTCTATGGTGTGCATGTTCCTGGGTTCGAGCCTTCTAGAGGCTGTTTATTTTGTTGCTGGGCAGAACACGGGCTGTTGGATACAGAGTGATTAAGGCACTTTAAAGGAGATGTAAGCAAGTTTACACGTGTTTGCACAGAGGTAAGCACTGCTAACTTCCGGTTACAGTTTCTTATACTCAGTTAGCTTCTAAATTGCTTAATCTGTGTAAGCAGTACTTACCCCCATGCAAACAGGCTTAGACCCGCTTACTGCTGCTTAAACATGCTTACTCCCGCTTACCCCCGCACTAATTTCTTTAAAACAAAAGAAAAAGGGTTGATAGGAAAGTGGTGAAAAAGGGGCAGAAAGTGGGAAAGACAGTATGGAAAATAGCTAGAGATGTGCAGGAAGGGTGTAAGGAAGGTCCATAGCTGCCCATTTCTTCTACAGCAACAGCCGTGCATATACACTGAATTTGGAGGTAGATTTGGACACTCATACCCCTGGGAGAGGGGTGTGGACAATGATAATAAGTTGTGATGCAAATTAGACCAGATTACATGTGTCCAGTGGACATGTGTGCAAAATGGATAGCTATGTATCGGGCAAGATTTTTTGTGGGACCAGATTGCCCTTTTTTTTCAGGTGAGAGTAGGATGTTGGGGAGGGGTAGTAGGTATATTTGGGGAGGAAGGTTGGGTAGGTTAACAGTCAAGACAAACAGGGTGCATACAGGGGCGGTATATGACACATGTGGGGGGTAAACACCTTGATGGGGAGGGGTGTTGGGATATCGGAAGTCCACAAGCCCCCTAGTAGTAACAGTTGGACTGAGGTCCCCACCCATGGGCAGTCACCACTGCAGCTTCACAGCCCCATAGGTGGCTGTGCTGGGGACTGAGTCTCAGAGTCAGGCTGATACTCTAATCATGACACACGACCCTTGAGCCAAAGTAGAAGATCACCGAACTGCTCGTTGATAGCTCTACGCACCATGACCCCGACCTGGTGACAGGTGCTTGTCCGTGCCCACTCTTGGGGGGGGAGCCCCATCCCCTGTGGTGATTCCACCCAAAGGTCGTGCAGGACCAACGGACAGGGAGGTCTGGGGTTGTGCCCCAGACATGCTGGTGTCCGGTGCCTTGGCCAGCTGAGGTGGCACAGGTGGGTTCGCTAGGACCGGCCTTCCCAAGTGTGCTATAGTGTTTAGATTTCATCATCATATATGGGTTAGTAATAGTCAACACATTCCAGGGTTAGGTATAACAGCATGCGTAGATATTCTCATTAACCCAGACACCAGATACGGAACAGTTGCATAGCAAACAAAACACATGCATATATGAGACCGCAGTGGTAATAAGAACAGCATACAGGTACGTTGATGGCACCATGCCAACAATGTTGGAATAATTCAATATGGCACATGCATGGGAACCATTAAAATATTTATCAAACAATTGGACATTATCAGTCAGTACATACCTGTTGGGGTGGGTATGTTGATTATTTTTGGAAATAAGGTGGGAGGAGAGAAAGATGCCAATTAACAAGTAGTATATTCCTGCAGTCCACATTACTTTCCTAGTCAGTGCTGTTATCTGTACCTTACAAGTCTTACTACACTGCGCTATAGCCTTATTTTGGTCAGTGATATGGCTGTCGTCATCGTTATACATGAACTGGTTTTACCTGCAGTATATACCTCTTACCTGGTATACATGTGGAGGGAATGTTTGTTAACACTGACTAACTGTTTGTACACATATGCCTGGATTCTGGGTTGATGTTTTGCACTATGCTATCCAACTCTTTCTGCACAGACCCTGGCCATGTGTTGACCACATGCTGGTGTGCTTGGACATATCTAGAATATTGCCCGTTTCCACCTTTTGTGACCTGACACACACATTTACATGCTTTCCTACACAGTTATATTATGTAGCACAGTGTGGGTGACAGTGACCAGTGATACTTTATTATTCAGAGAAAGTGCAACACTCACAATCCCCTACAATACCAGGGTGGACAGTACCTGTATACATTGGTCTGTATTTCTCAGCACAGTGTTCGTATCCAACGTACCTGTGGGAGCAATGTTTGTTTGAACTACCTGACTGTTTCCACACAAAGTTCCAGATTACACATTAGTATTATGCATATACATCTCACTTTGTTACTGTACACACTCTGGACACAGCTTGACAACATGGGAGTGTAGTTTGACCATACTTGAAATATTACTCTCCTAACAGTTTCGGGGTTGCTACAGAGACAGGTGTGTTCTCATGATGGTTGACAATCACTTGTATTCCCTGTTTGCTGGCTACACATCTGGGATCATCCCACTGACCTACCAGGGGGACAGGCAGAAGATATGGGCACAAATACTGGACATTCTGACCTCATGTGTGCAGTTGTGGGGTATGAAACTGTATGTAGTCTACTTCCACTCCCAGGATTCAGATCATGGCTGTGTCTGCTACAACTTAAACACTGTCCATCACAGTTATGTCTGCTATATTGATATTGCTGTATATCTCCAATCTGCTTTCTGTCTTATTAATCCCCTGTGCTTATGCATTCTGACCTTGTATAACAACACTCTTATACATAACTCCTAGACAGTTATATGTTCTAGGACAATATGGGTGACAGTGATGTGCAATACCTCATTATTCAGAGCAACTGCATATCATTCTTGTATTTCTGGGCACAGTGTTGGTATCTGACAGACCTGTGGGAGGAATGTTTATTAGCACTACCTGAATGTTCCCACACACACAGTACCAGGTTCCACACTACTAGTATGCACATACATCTCACGCTGTTACTGTACACACTCTGACCACAGCTTAACAATTCGGAGTGTAAATGGGACACACATAGCTCCTTAGTCACATAACATATTGCGGAGTTGCTAGTGTGCCAGGTATGTTGTCATAGATGTGTGTCAATCAGTTGTACTGTCTGTTTGCTGTCTATATGTCTGGGATCATCCCACTGATTTCCCAGGGGAACAGGTTGATAGGCAATAGATATGGGCCACTTTAATAGGCATTCTGGACATACCCGTACAGTTGTGGGGTATGATTCTGTATGTAGACTACTACCACTGGCAGGATTAGAACCGTGGCTGTGTGTGCTAAACAAACAACAGTTCACATCTCAGTTACATGTGCTATTCAGTTTTTATCGTCTGCATTTTCCCTGTTTACTGTCTATGTGTCTCTTAGTTGTACTAAATGGCCTCTGGGGATTACACCTGTCATATACAGGCATTCTTACACATTCAATTTATGGTGCATGGTGTGGGTAACAGTTCTTAATATTGCAGTACTATTACATGATTGCAAATCCACATTACCATATGATACCAGAATATACACATGCAGTCCAGTAGTTAGACCTGTTTTGTCAGGATATAACACTTGTATTGCCATACAAATAATATGAGACTCTTCCTGCCATATTCTTTAGTATATGCAGTACTTATCTTGAACAATACAGGTTTTATGCTATCAATTAATTTACTACTACTTTTATTTTTATTTCCTATGACAGTAAAAGCATGAGTATTACTGATCTGCCTCACGTTGCAACCATGCCAGGCAGCTAATGTGGGCCTCCTGGTTCGTGGCCCACTCCGTTGCATCTGTGGGGGACATAAGAGTAATATTTAGCCTTACCTATCTATGACATACCTGAGATGGCACTTATTACACATATACTGGGATGATACTTACATGCATCTGGGACATCCCCTGATGCTTTATTCTCTTGCAGCCACTCCTCCAAGAGGTCCCCCTTCTGCTGCTTCAGGTCAGCATAGGTGTGCCTGACCTGCTCACCAGTTTGGGGTATGCCAGTGGCACTGGTGACGTCACAGGAAAGACGGTCACAGGCCTCCCCCTTATACTGGGAGCCCTGGTACAGGCCTTCAGCAGTCTCTGTGCATAGTCTTTAACTAGGAGTCCTACTATGACCTTGGACTCTTGGATGCACCAGTGCTGTGCCTGGAAGTGCACTCCTTCTCCCCTTACTGCTATAGTGCCTGCAAGGGGAAGCTACTGCACTTTTCCGTGACTGGCTGGTTTTGAAAAGGCTACGCTATGGACAAACCTGCTTACCTAAAGTTGGCATTGTTTAAAGGGGTATGCCACTGGGCTCAGATAGTTAGTTGGTCTACACATTGCTCACACCTCCTAAGCTGGCCTGTGCAATGCTTAGCATTGCTTACATTACACCTTCATTATAATGCCTTTTTGACATTGTGTTATTATTCATTGCACCTTATATGTATGCCTGGTATCCCTGATTGATGTGTACGTACACTCTCTGGTGTCCTTGTGTTTTATTGGGGACTTCGACACTCTATTACAAGTACACCTCACTTCTGGGCTTACTGCAGTACTCCAGATCACATATTTATGTTATGTAGTGGGTTATAGCACATATGACTGTATACTGATGCCTTTCACAGGTTCAGTTTGGTTATACTATGGTGAGGACATGTTTACTACTACCTCATCTTTCTGTATTTCTGTGATGGCTTGGTGGATAACTGCTGGTGTTATGATGTATAGGGTCCTGGGTTTGAGACCTGCATGGCTGTTTATTTTGTTGATGGGCAGAACAAGGGCCATTGGATGCAGAGTGATTAAGGCACTTTTGAGCAGTTGTAAGTGGGTTTGTGTGATGGTAAGCACTGCTAACCTGCTGTTACGTCTTCTTACAGAGAGTTATCTTTAGAATTGCTTAGCCAGTGTAGGCATTGCTTACCACCATGCAGACGGGTTTAAGGCCGCTTACTAGTGCTTACAAAAGCTTACTACTGCTTATTTGTGCTTAGACCTGCTTACTAGTGCCTTATTCATTATGACACTAACACCTCACATGCGCATTTACTGCAGTACTCCAGTTCATAAATATATGTTATGTAGTGGGTTAAGCAACCAAATATTGTAATGTGCTTTGCCATGTGAAATACAATGTGCTGCAGTGGGACTTGAACTGGGAATGCCTGCTTGTTAAGCGAATGCTCTGCCCACTACACTATTGCTGTGCTGCTTCATCTGCATATATTTATTTTATTTTTATTTATTTGCAGTTGGTTTACCAGGATAGTCCATTGGGCCTAAAAGAACCCGTTTTCAATGGAGTCCTGGGGAGAAAAGCTCCAAAAACAAACAAACAGACTAGGTACATACAATAGAAAAGCTCCAAAAACAAACAACAAACAGACTAGGTACATACAATAGATTACTAATGATAATTATACAAATGTGAAAAATAATATAAACATTGATTTCGAATTTGAGATACATTCAAACAATACAATCTTGTGAAAAAAAATGTGAGGTATTTGGGCTTTGAAGAAGTAATATTGCTTCCTTGTTCTCCTCTTCAGCTTTTTAAGCTGCTTTAACCATAGCTAACTGATGGGCATACCCACGCATCTATGGTTCGCTTTAATCAGATTAAAAAAAATAAATAAATTAGGGTTTCTTCATTTTATTACTACAGTCTGTTGCTGTTATACACAAGGGGGGCTGTTGGTGGGGATATGCAGTCACCTGTGAGTGGTCTTGCTCATTGCATACTCCTTTCTACTGTTCAACATTGCAGGGGTGTGTTTATTCTGAGAGCTCTTCTCTCAGACCCCCCCCCCCCCGTACTCTTACATGCTCCGTGTAATCCTAGGAGCTCGGACAGTGCACCTTATTAATATGAATGGCTCCTAAACGGTCACTTTCATACAGGACTATACTAGTCCTGCATGGAAGTTTAGTAAATCCGGGGGAATATATATATATATATATATATATATATATATATATATATATATATATATTTAGAAAGCTTGTGAGGAATCTATTACTCTATTTTTGTTTTACTTGGATCGCTTGTCTGTGTACTTAATAAAGGATTTTCGACTGGAAACACACTGCCTGCCTTGCATGGATTACTTTTAAATACTTAGTAATTCTGTACAATTATATATTTTTTATTATTTTTTTTTTTTGCCTTAAGATGAGTTTAAGTTTGCTTCTTCTACTACTATTTTCTGATCTGATTCATATACAGTGATTAACTAAAGATATATGGACTGAAAATCTTCCACGCAGAGAAGTTTCTTACACTGTTTTGTTTTTGGACCCACTATACTTGTTTAGTGGGTTGTTTTGAGACTTCGGGGATACCACAGAGATTACTTACTTTATTTGTTGTATTTGCAAGCATGTAATTGAAGTGGAACGCACTGGATTTGAACCCAGGACTGTGGGTAGCAAAATGTACAGCATGCTTGGAATTTAACAGACTCAGTCAATACTGCAGCAGGTGTATTTGCAAGATATATGTGCATGCATATAGTCTGTTACACAGGATTCTCATTAGCATGTGTGTTCGGATGGATATGACTAGTGACACGGAAGTGTCTGTCATGATTTTCTAACCTCAATCTGTAGTGACCTGCCATTTCTTTAGCGCATAGAAAAAGTTTTGTGAAAACCATACCAAAAGTAAGTGGCACAACTGTGGACATTCTGCAAAAGTCTGTGCAATTGACAGCTATACCTGCTATCACAGGCCCCACGCACATCCATCATTATTTATTTCACTGTGTACTGCTTTGGTGTCTGCATCACAGTCCCAAGTTCACTGCCAATTATCCCATTATATGTACATGCAGTGTGTCATTGGCAATAAGGATAAATTTATAGAAGCACCAGTTTTTCTTCATGGCTGAGTGGCCTAATGCACTATGCTATAGTTGACAGGGACCCAGGTTCAAGACTTAGCAGAGGTGATAATTTTTCAGATGTGCCTAACACTGTCAAAACACATAAGTTGATTAAGGCACTTTTAACTAGTTTTAAGCAGGTTTGCACAGCACACCATGCCACTTAGCTCCACTGAATCTCACACTAATTACAAAAAAAAAGAAAAGAAAAAAGGGTTGCTACGAAAGTGGTGAAATGGGGGCAAGCAGGGGGGAAAACATACTGAAAGCCGGGTAGGGATGTGAAGGACAGTGTAGGAAAGGACCATAGATCTCCATTTCTTCTACAGCAACAGCTGTGCAGGTTGTAGAGAATTTGGAATTTGGAGCTTCACACTCCAAAGAGAGAGAGAGCTGAGGGCAACATAAATGTGTTGATTAATTAATGTAATGATTTGTTATGTCCAGTGGACACGTGCGAAATGGAGAGCTGTGTATGGGGTGATATTTGTTTGTGAGACTGATACTCTTTTTCTTTTTGAGTAAGAGTGGACTGTTGGAGAAGGGATATAGGTACATTCGGGGAGGTAAGTTGTTTAGGAGAGGTTGCATTTGCAGACAGACAACACAAACAAGACAGCATACAGGGGTGGTGTGTGACACATGAGGGTGGTTAGCACCTTGGACGGGGAGGTTGTTATGGAATCAGAGATCCATGTGCCCCCAGACAGTAGCAGTATGACTGAGCTCCCCACCCATGGACAGTCGGTGTCTGTGCTGGAGACTGGGTGTCAGGGCCACCAGGCCCCTCCAGGTTGGCAAGTCTGCCCTCAATCAAGTGCAGGCAATTCTCATAGCCACAATGGACAATCCTACACACCATCACCTGTAGCTGATCCTGGGTGACAACCCCCCTTCCATCCTCCACTCCCAGGGGGTTCACTGGGATGGTTACACTTGTAGGTGGTGCATGGCCAGCAGAGGGGGCACTACCAGCTTGGGTCCCAGACGTCCTGGGACCCAGTGCCATGGCTGGCTGAGGTAAGGTATGCGGATCACCAGGAACTGCCTACTCATTCAAGCGATGGCATTGAGGTATTTCAAAGTGTATAAGTTAGTAATGAACATAACATTTAGTTAGTTATAACAACATGCAAAAATGCTGCAAATAGCCCAGTAACATAACATTGCATAGTATATGGAACACAACAATAAGTGAGATAGCAGTCAGTATAGTAACAGCATGCCAGTAACAGTTATGGCATAAGGCCAACAACATAGGTAGTTCAACAAGGTATGTTAGTATGCAACCATTGTAATACGTACCAACAATAAAACACAAGGCCCAACATAACATTTTGAGAAGAGCATATCTTAATAGGAAATCATAACCGATGTATAACAATAATAAATTATGATGCAGATAAGGGGTGGGGGGAGAGAGAAATACAGTCCATTAATCTCAGTATTGGTTATATTGTTTGCAACAGTACTCTTATATACTCTACAGGTCTGCCCTTCCTTTATGTATATAAGTGCCCTATAGCTTCTGCAACACATACATACCTCTCAAGCTATCTGCATGGGACAGTATGGGCCAAGCTGTAACACCTACAGGTAGACAACTACAGGGGACTATTACATGTCAGAGGGACAAATATGAGTACCAAGGTGTACTGTGGACTGATGTAGTGTGGCTGCGATATTGACATAAATCATGTTCATGATAGATCTGTGACAGAAGGATTAGGCAACAGTGATCACAGCCCCTGACAGTATGACACTTGACAGACATGTATCGTGCACAGTACAGAAAGCTTACTACTATTGAGCCCTCCTTGGCAGGCATGGGGTAAGACTATCAGCAGACATTCTCAGACACACCAGGCATACAGCCATAGCAAGAGTACACATTTTATTTATTGCATTAACTTTTATTAGTATTGTACTTGTTGCCTTTATTTTCTGTAGTCTTATCTCATTGCTGAGCAATGCTGTTAACACTCTGTTACATCTGAACACACAAATTATTAACCCATTCTAAGGGCTACTGCAGCCATTTATATACCTGTAATTCCTGTGGGGAGAACATCTGTTAACAATACATAACTGATTCAATAATATTTACTAGTACACTTGTCACTGGACTCAAACCCTGGTCTGTGTGTGACAAAATGCACACCAGACTTAGCATTTATCAAACTGAGATACTGAGCCATTGCTACATATTATTGGACTGATATTTGCCTAAAGCTCACCTGCTAACAAAATATGACCTGGTAGTAGAAGTAGAGTGCTATACAAGACTGCACTGACAGTTGAACATGCATGCATGAGATTAATGAATGACAGAGGGGAACTCTACATTAATACATATAATGCAGGTGTACACGATATACCCCTAGTGGGTGGAAATATATGTGATGTGAAAAAAACATATCGGAGGGCTCGGTTGGCTACCTGACCAATATACAGTTGCATATGGCATAGTTGCAGTCTACACTTATTACAGTTTCATACTTGCCTGCAGCAGCATACCTCAGAACAGGAATGCATATAGCTGAAATGCAATGGTTAACACAAGACAATCCTGAAATACACAATATACCTTGGGCATTCCTATTATTGCTTCAGATCTTAGTGCAGAACAAATATCATAATTCATTATATCTTGTAGTACAGCCCCAAATCTACAGTTTAGCAGAACACTTTTTATTAGCTAACCTTCAGTCACTTAGTGGTATTCTTTGTGATTTTATTTCACAGCAGACGTAATACTCGATTCCAGGAACAACAGCCCAAAATACACACATATTGCACAACACAGCTTTATTAGGTGTGACTTCATGCAGTGATTGGTATATTTTTCCAGTCTTTATTGCAGAACAGATCAGATAATGCAGGTGTTGCAATACAGCTGTAATTCCACAATGAATGCAGTAGACACTTTATTTCCTTAACATTATTAGGTTTCATGTTTTTATCTTTATTGAACAATACCTGGCATTACTCAGTTATTGCAGTCCAGATCTATGCCCACATTCATTGCAGTATGATCCAAACTGTATGTACCTAATTGCAGTTAATACATTACTCTTTCTTGCTTATATGACTATAGATGGCAAGATACATCTGTACTCACCACACTCACGGTGCACCCTAGCCAGGCATCCTGTATGGGGCTCTAGCTGGTGAGCACACCATTATGCATACCTGTCTATCACACATTCAGATTAGGTATTTGTAAAATGATGTAAACAGTACTTACAAACTTGGGGGTCATTCCCATCTTGAGCATCCTGAACCCAGGTGTCCATAAGTCCCCTTTTCCATTGCTTCAGATCATTATAATGATGATGGATCTGCTTACCTGTGTGGGAGGAATACCTGTAGCATTGGTGAGATCATGTGCCAGCTGGTCCCAGCCTTTTGACTTGTACTCTGATCCCTGGTACTGGCCCTGCAGCAGCCAGAGGTAATTGAATTTTACAAGGAATCCAACCATGACCCTGGACTCCAGAATGCCCCACTGGCGCACCTGGAAGCTGCATCCTCTCCAACACATGCCATAGCTCCTGTCAGGTTCAAAATCCAAAAGGTGCTAAGCAATAAAAGGTTGGCTTGTTCGTAGCTGCTGCTGGTATAGTTTTTCTTTTCAAAATCCAATGGGTCCTGGTGTATTCCCACCTGTTGCACTTAAATAAGCCTGTTTTCCTGCCCTTTACTGCCATTGTGCAATTTTCAAATATGCTGTGCATCGCTTAGCATTGTGAAAACTCCCTGAGCTCAGCCAAGCATTGCTTAAACTAGCAAATGCTTAGAATTGCTTAGCAGAATGCAAACACACTCAGCAGAGCTCAACGGTGCTTAAACAGGCTATGCTTAGCAGTGCACAAACCAGCTAAGTGGAGCTGCATGATGCCAAGCAGTGCTAAAACATTTCTTATTTCAGCAGTGCTTGGCATGGCTTAGCAGTGCTTAGCAGAGCTTAGCTGAGTGCAGCAAACTCATATTTTTTTAAAAAAATTAGCATAATGTTCTCTTGCAAAATAAAAGCTTCCTAACCCTTCCCTGTTTTTGAACCCTGCACCTACTACACCTACTGCTGTTACTCTAACCACTTGGCCACCTGGCCATGTGGAATGCTGCTGTACTTTTACATATACCTGTCATCTCCATTTAAGCACTGCTGAGCACTGCAGTGTGCCACACAAACACACTCAGTTATGCTTAAACTTGACCTTTGCTTCTTAATTAAATGTATCTGGTGTCTATTTTTAGATGCCTGGCACATGTCCAGTGCTAAGCACTGTGCTATGCAGTGCAAACACACACACAAAAAATTAAAACAATTGACATAATAACACTTTATTATACTTGCATATATTGCTATCCAGCACTTTGACAGTGCAGAGAGTGTGTTACTCATCTCCGAACACAGTAACACACTCCCTACACTGATTAAGTAACCATGTTACATGGCTCTCCCTCAAGGGTGGGAGGCTGGCATAATGGTTAAGGTGTTTACCTTACAAACATAAGGTGCAGGGTTTGAGTCTCAAATGGGGTAATTGGATAGGCTGAAAATGACCCATAAAGGCAGTTAACCTAGTACTAAAATATGAACCTATAATGCACCTTCATTAATATGTATGGTGTGCAACTGAAGGGGTAGCACATACCTGGACACAATACCTTCCGTGTAGGCTTTACACTATGCCTACACAGTTTTATTAAATCCCCAGGTGTGTGAAGTTAGAAAATGATGATGGCATGGATGTTTGTTTTTTTTGAGTATAAGAGCTTTAAAAATAAGAGAATGATTGCTGATTATAAATACTGTTGCGCCATCGCCTCATGTCATGTACACAATTATTAAAATGGTTGTTTGGTAAAGAATGAGTAGAATGAAGTAAGACAGCAAGTAAAGTATGTAGAGAACAGCTGGGGAAGATGATAGAACCGGTTACAGACAGTATTGTCTTAGAGAGAAATGAAACATAAAAGCTTACCTATTTGCAGATGAAGAGTATTTTGGAGAGGAGAAGAGAGCTAAAGTGTCATGAATGACAAACAAGAGGTGAATAAAAATCACATTGTATTACACAAGATGTATGGCATGGATAAGTTAGGGATATATTGATTAATGATTAAATAGTTCTGTGTTAGTTTTGAATCTTTAATTATGGATTATAGGTATAATAAAAACCACATACAGGTGCACTAATTTTTGATTAAAGGTTAATTTGTACTTATTCAACTTTCTTTTAAAAAGTGTGAAGTATATAAATGAAGGCACTCACAAATTATGACAAAATTGAAAACAGGCTAAAATATTTTAAAAGGAACATGTAATATATCATAATGGGAATATGTGAACTATTTATTTTCTAAAAATGATTGTACCATTTGATCAAGAGAAGAACTGCATAATTTTCAGTGATGTTCATCAATATTGTAATACTAATCTGCACAAGAAAATGAATATGTTTATATATATATATATGTGTGTGTGTGTGTGTGTGTGTGTGCGTGTGTGTGTGTGGGTTTGTCAGACTATTGAGTTTTAGGAAACTTGAATTTCATATGGTAGAGACCATATATTACATTTTCTGAAAACTTGAAGAATTTGTATGGAGATCGTGGTACAGTGTGGCTTGGGGAATTTACCATTTTCCCCACTGTAGTGAGATCTTGGAATTTGCATATATAATTTGCAGGGTGGATGTCCTGAACAATTGTATATTTTAGCTGTTTGGTTTTAAGTTTTCAGAAATTTGAACATATGGTCTCAACCATATGAAGTTCGAATATCCCAAAACTTATAACATATATACATTTCACTGTTGACTGTTGATGTTGTTTATATGAAAGCATGACAAACTCCCACATAAAGTCAAAAAATGTAAAAATAAATGAAGCTAGGATATTGTGTGTCCTTATTCAGTGGCATGGTGGTGCATAACTGGTAAGAATAAGACTCCTTTCCTCCAACTGCTCTCAGCAATGGGGTCACTCCTCTTTTGTTCCTTGGATGCTAAAATGGACCCCTTGCATGGTTCACCAAATATAAAAATTAATGCAAACTTGGGATACAACCACACTTTAACACACAGTGGCAGAATAAAATGTTCCTTGTCTTCACTGTAAAAAATGAAGCATGATTCCATTTATTAACTTCCTCACCAGTTTTTCACACTGTTGTTTTGTAAAACTTCATAAAATAGTAAATTAATAGATAATATCTGTATATTTGATACACATATAGCCAGTACTGTTCAGAAAGCAAATGAAGTTGTCCTCCTGATCCTTCCTGTAGTAGAAAGCCATGCTATTGAGGAATCTGAGCCCACCACCCTTTTTTGCATAGTGCTCATCAGACCAATTATAAAATTCTGTACCAATTTTGCAACCTACTTGCATCCTAGCCAGTAGTGTTAAGTAAAATATAAAGATTCTTAATAAAAAGGATGAAAGGGTTTCATGGCTACTTTAACACTGATGACATGACATGGCACTTTTCACATAAGTGCCTTTCTAAGTTTCCCAACTAGTCAGAAGTAGTAAAAAAAGTTTTGGGTTTTTGATAGGAAAGAATAAAACTTTACCCATGCTACAGTTTTTAAAGATATATGGCAAATTTATACTTTCAGGATTTCTCATCTTCTTAAGGTAGTTATATTTAAATTGTGGAGAAAAAGGTGTGTAGGCTAGAAGAATTCTATATTAACTAGACTTATTTATTTATTTATTTATTTGCAGTTGGTTAACCAGGATAGTCCATTGGGCCAAAAGAACCCATTTTCAATGGAGTCCTGGGGAGAAAAGCTCCAACATAAAGATTACACAAACGATAGCAACAATTTACAGTTTAACTATTTCTCGTTCTAAGAGATAACAACATTTACGTTGATTAAATAGACAAAGGTGTATATATATATATATTTTTTAAGAACACTGCACTAGTAAGTTTGTGTTTTCATAAGAGAAAAAATAGTAGGATTAGGTGAAAATAGGAGTTTGGTTGTAGTAAGTTGGAAGTAGATAGTTGAGAATAAGATGTTGATTGCTAGATGTGAAAAATGGAGTTGGTATTTGAAGTATGTGAAGTGGAAGACAGTATGGGATGGAAAATAAGTTAAGAGGGGTGGGAGCAGGAACATTCCCATGTGGATGTTAGATGGGAGTAAAGTGATTTTTTAAAGGATGGGAGGCTAGTGATGGTTTGAATGGAAGGAGGGAGGGAGGGAGTTCCATAGGCGTGCTAGGGAAAAGGACAGTAGGTTTTGTCCTGGGGGGGTGAAGGGGTTTATATACTTCGATTAGGTTTTGATTGCTAGATCTTAGGAGTCATTGTGGGTGGTGCATTTTAAAGGTAGAGGAGAGGGAGGGACAAAGGGAAGGTTGCTAAACGAGTTTGTGTACATAGGTGAGCTGAATATAGGAGAGGTAGTTGGGAAGTTCTAGCCAGTTGAGTATGTGGAGAGGTACACAGTGATGGATTGATGGTCTGTTGTTAGTGGCGAATTTGGCTATTTTGTAATAACAAGTGGACAGTTTTGTTTTGAGAGTAGATTGTAGGTGTGTAAGGAGAGGGCCACCGTAAAGAAGGGAGGGTAAGAGAAATGTAGTAGACAGAGTGAGCTTAGTAGCTAAAGTGAGGTATTGGTTGTGTCGGTAGAGCATACCGAGTTTTTGGTGTTTTTTTTATGTTTAGTAGGAGATGGGAATTGAATTTAAGCTTGTCATCAATCTGGACTCCTAATAGTTTGGTTTTGGATACCAGCTCAAGAGGTATATTATTCTGGCTGGTGATAGAGAATAGTTTTTTGTCAATGGTGCTAGTTTTGGAGGGGGTGAATATCATAAGTTGTTTTTGCTGCATTGAGTGCTAGATGATTATCTTTCATCCATTGTTCAGTGGCAGATAAAGCATTTTGAGTTAGTTGTAAGAGAGTTGGGATGGATGAGGCAGAACAGACAATTGTAGAATCATCTGTGTATTGAATAATGTTAGCATAAGGAATGGATCGGAAAAAATCATTGATTAATATATTAAAGAGCAGAGGACCCAGTATGGAACCTTGCGGGACACCAGTAGGGGTGTTGAGGAAACAGGAGGTAGCTTTTTTCCATTTGACAGCTTGTTGCCTGTTGGAGAGGTAGCTGGTGAACCAACTGAGAAATAAATGTGATAGGTTTAGGCTAGATAATTTAGTAAGTAGTAGGTTATGGGAGATAGTGTCAAAGGCCTTAGAGAGGTCAAGTAGGATGGTAGATACAGTAAGGCCAGAATCTCTAGCTTTATTAACTATTTCTAGGAAAGAAAGGAGGGCAGTCATAGTGCTGTGATTGGGTCTGAAGCCGTGATGGGGGGGGGGTTAATAAATTGTTGTCCAAGAGATAGGGAAGGAGTTGAAGATGGATACATTTCTCGAGGAATTTTGAGATGAGACAGAGAATGGCGATGGGTTGAAAGTTGGTGATGTTAGTATCAATGCCTCCTTTGTGAAGGGGAATGAGGAAAACCTTTTTCCAGAGTTGCGGAACAAGACCTTCTTGGATAGAACGGTTGATTAGGATGCTTATTGGGAAGGCAATGGCTTCAGCAGCTATACTGAGGAAGTATGAGGGAATGTTGTCGGGGGCATTGGTGCTAGGTCTTAGTTTTGCAAGAGTCTTCATATTCAAAATTCACTGACATTTTAGTACATTAGACATAGCTGATACGTTTTTCAAATTTAAACTAAACTGTTTGATAATTCACAATAAGGTGATGTGCATAAACATATTTAGTGCAGCCTTTAAATGTTTAATATTGTTATTCATGGAGTAAACACATTCACTGAACATCAAGGACATTCTTATTTTAAAACAACAAAGTTAAAACTTTGCATTTAGTCTAATGAATGCACATATGCAGATTAGGGATTTTAAAAATGTTGATCTTATCTTTTGAATATATTAATTTTCAGAGCTCTCTGTGATTGTGACAACAAGCATTTCTTAGTCTGTATCTGTGTTTATATCATTTGATTTATGTTATATGTTACCACTGTTTAGAACAGAACTCACACACAGGCAGATTTTATGTCTGCAAAGGCAAGGACTTGATAACAAGCAGTGGTGCAGTCTCCAGACAACTGTATAGGAGAAGATAAACTAGCTGGTAATGGTGACTTATTGTCCTCTATTTGTTGAGTGGAGAAGTTCTGAGATGTAGATGTGAACCCCAGTAATACAGCCTTTCAGTCATTGTTTATTAAGATTTTTTTTTTGATTTTCCAGTTCTTTTTCAAGTAATACATGTTAGCATGCATGCTTGCATGCAGGCTTTCATGTAGTATATGTAGTCCCTCTCCTTGTGCTAAAATGCACATATAAAATGGTGGATTAACTGTAATACCAATAGCATAGTGTCAGTGGCACAGCAAGTCATGTCTGTAATCTCTTACCCATTCCAAAAAAAAAAAAAACAGCAGGCATTTACTAACTGGCTGTGGTAAAAATCAACTACTTGACCACTGAGGCACTGTTTGAACCTAGACCTATTATAGAATAGATAAAGTTCTTGTTTGTAAGTTAACTGCCTAGTATTATATACACAGTGCTGTACTAATATATTGAAACCTCTAGTATTGAGAAATTGAAGAAATGCAGTTTAGTATTCAAAGTAGAATTGTTTTTTCTGTATAAAACATAATTTCCAGTAGTTTCTCATTATCTTGTTTTCATTGTTTTGACTACTACCCAACAGAATATTTAAGAGATTGGCAACAATCATTTAATTTCCTTCTTCCCTCCCTGAAGGCATTTATACTGCTGGAAATTCAGGGCTATTTTTAATGTAAAATATAAGACAATTACACACTATATCATTAAATTACTACTTTATATATACAAGCTTTTACCCTACAGTACTGACCATTGCTGTTTTCACAACTGAATTAATATATAAAATATTACAGTTGTAGGTCCTGTTCAGTGCTTGTACTGTAATCTGTATGCTGCTGATTACAATATAAATAAAAATATTTAAAATATTTCAGTCCTCAAATAATACACTCTGTAGGAATTGTGCTGAGTGATGAATTTTTCATTTTTCTTCAAACAAAATCAGTTTAAAATAATGTATTCTAAGAAAAAGGCACTTGATTTAATTACCAACCATACGGGCAACAGTAAATAAGAGAGGCTAATTTAAATCTTTGCAGATAACGAATAGACTAACAAAGTAACAGAGTTTTAAAAAAAACAGCAGCTAGTCTTCAACTTCAAAGAGCTTGCTGACATTCAGAATGGTGTCACATAAGATGCAGCATTTTGAAGGTTTGGAATGATGCACATCATAAGACAGAAAGAATTAACTTTCAGTGGAGAACTTACTTGGAAATTAGTAGCCTCACTAATTAGAAGAAGAAATTTTACTAAAGATTTAAATCAGTGTAAACAGAATCTTAGACTCTGACATTCAGAAGATATGTGACCTTTATTTCAGATCATTAATTATACAAGTTATCCAACCCCCCCCCCCCACCAAAAAAAAAATGTCTATGCATGCAAAGGTATTATATGTTCCAGAAGAGAAAACTGGAAGAGGAATTAGGTGACTCTTAGCTTTACCCATGAGCACCATATGCTGCGGAAGCTGTTAGGATGGATACTGCACTTACACCAGCAACACTTCCTTCACTTTGAGATACTGGATAAACTACCTGAAGATTATGAATCACTGCATCCATGCAGAATGTCATAGCCTTTGGGTGTTGCACTGTAGCACCATGGACAGCATCCACAAAGATATTGTGTGTTGCACTGTAGCACCATGGACAGTATCCACAAAGATATGCAGCACATGTGTATCTTCTGTCAGTCTCAGCACAGCTTATGTCTGCTCCTGCAGAGCATGTGTCTTGTTCTACATTGCCTGCCTGTGTGTTTTGCTTATGGAAATCCTTGTTTCCAACAGTAGACACTTTACTGATACACATTCCTTTTTGTCACCTCCCTGTAATGTGATAATTAACAGTCCTTTAAGCCACATGGACGTTTTTTTCCCATTAGCTCTTCATCACAAGTGAAAGAGAAGTGTCATTAATTTCAGAACAAACCAACCAGTTTCTGTTCATTACCAGAACTTTCCAGAGACAATATAACGCATCTGCAGTTCTGGAAACAGGGAAGGCATGCCATTACTCTGGGATGATATTTTTTTATTAGAAATTAGTATTGGCTTGTGACAGAGTCAGGATGACTACAATATATGGATATGAATTAGAGATAAGTTGAATTAAAATACAAGAAGTAGAGCTTCATCCATTTTGCATGATTTCAGTTATGAGGATATCCCATAGTGATATTTATGTATTTCTGTTGCAACTCACACGCTGAATAAAAATAGTCTATAAATAACTGTCAGGATTTGATTTCATGATGGCAATCTTTCAGTGTGCTAGAAAGTTGCATCTTTATTAAAATAGACTCTGCTCTTAAATGTGTCCCCAGGCATTTGTTCTTATTATTACAACTATATAAAGCTGTATCTTTTTTTGTTGTGACTCCAGTACATATCCACACACTTCAGTTATATTTGCAGCTTATGTTTATGGGTTCCCTCTTCTGAGATGAATACCTTCCAATTGACTGGCGAGACAGCACTAACGGTGACACTGAGGAAAACATTTTATTCATTTTAAAGAAGATTTAAGTGACATGAAACCACCCTTTATTACTTTATGTTGTTACAAGTTCACATTACCCACTATAAAAAGTGGAATTATTATTTAAGAGGTTGCAAAAGCAATATGCATGTGCCATAGAAATGAGGCAGAACTGGAAAAGGCAATTCAGATGCTCTGGCAGAGAAGGTACTCAAGTCACTGCCAACCTTAGGCAGAGTTTGAGTACAGTGTAAGAAAAATAATAATTTTTCAACAGTCTGCAGCGGCCAGAGTAATTATATCAGTTATAGAACCAGTGAGACAGAGTAGCAGGATATAAGAAACATAACACAAAATAATGATAGAAAGGTGCAACATGAAAATACAATTTAAGTTTTTATTATAGTGCAAAAAAAGCCAGAGGTAGCAGATTGCATACTCAAAAGAAAAGCAAATAATGTTATACAGGATGGAAAGCCTTTCTGTAACACTGAAATGGATTTGATATACAAGTTATATCTAAAGCTGAAAACCAAGGAAAGAGTTTGCAGGTGCAATCAAACAAAAATCAGTTAATGGCTGTTTTGAAAAGGAGGACAGAGTAAAACGCAGAGAAATAAAATCAAACTTTCTTCTATTAAAGAGAAAACAATCCAGTCAGAGTTTTAATCTGGCACAGAAAACTGGATTGTTACATAAGGAATAAAACGTGATAAAAAATGGTATATTACTTGATAAGAGTACATTCTGGTATGTATTACAACACAATGTACATGCAGAGAATGTCTTTAGCACTTGGATTGTGCTGTTATCAAAATTAATCCATATCTCTGGGTGTCTCTTGTGCATTTATATCACGCTATCGAAAGATGAAAATAGCAAACGCTATTACACTGAACCTAAAATATCTAAACCACAAAATATCGAACATTCAGAAAAGCAAATTTTTTCCCATGGAAAAAATTTGCTATTCTGAAACACATACACACAACACAAGCACACCTAAAAAAACAGCAATCCATGCACATACACTTACAATCCTACATCTAACCCTACACTACTATCTATCCACTTACCTTAACCCAAACCCTAACCCTAAGGTCCGTCACTATCGTGCACTCACCTAACCCGTGCCCTAACCCTAACTCACTTAACCCACACCTAACCCTAAAGTATGTGACTATCACAAACTCACCTGACCCGCGCCCTAGCCCTAACTCACTTAACCCACCCCTAACTCTAACGTCTGCACAATCGCACACTTACCTGAATCTGACCCGTACCTTTCCACCACAGTGCTGAAAATAGCGAAGCCACAGAACCGGCCAGCCAAAATCTTTCCCTAGGAAAAAATTCGGTGTTCTGCAGCTTCGCTATTTTTAGTGTTCATTGAATAGGGGTCGATATTAGAACATTCGAAGTTTTAAAACTTCGATGTTCTGATATAGACCCGTCTCTTGCTGCTTATAAAATGGATCCTCTAATAAAACAAATATATCAATAAAAATGAATAAAAGGTACAAGCAGCACACATAAACACATTTTATGTAAAGGTGAATTATTGCCAATATTTTATAGGTGTACAACTGCATAAAACATCATTCTCATCTCTGGCTACATGATGGAATAGATGACTCTAGTTCTGACAGCAGTGGCAGATTGCCTGACAGACAAACCTGTATGGCCATAAAGATGGAAAAGCCTTGATCACACAGTCTCATTTAAATAGTTTTATTTGTCAATGTGCCACTTTATACTGAATGGAAAAAACATTTTTCCTTTTTTCAAGTTGTAGTTAAAAGCCAGAACAATGACATGGAGGGATAAAGCCCCGACTGTGGCCCTGGTGACCTAAGTCTGACTTGTTGCTCAGACATCTGAGGCTGTGTCAGGGAAATATGTACATGCCCATCTTGGATTAGGAGGGCATGCACATGGGCACACCTTGCAGTTGATCTATGGTGGAGGCAGGGAATATGTAAGAGGGTGCATTACACTAAGGGAAACCAGTGGGTTGCATTGGCTAAATCACCACAGAGGTGAGACAATGCACTAATGCTTCCCCATTGCATGTGTGTTCTCAGAAGTTAATGAGTTTACACTTGGAGGAATTTTACAGCATACACTGCTGTAAATAGCGCACAAACAAAATACCCCATGGCAGTAATATTTTATTTAATTAGACATTGCAGTCTCTTTACCTGCCCTTAGCATGGGTCAAACCAAGTCTGGAAAATGCAAAGAGTCTCTGGAAGACCTGTAGGATGGGGAGATACCCAGGTAGTAGCAGATGGTTAGCTGCAAGAAGCAAAAAAAAGTTATGTCTGAAATAAAATATATTTTTTTATTTGATTAATTTTCATTACAGTTGTGACATATTATGGGCATTTTTGTACCAAAGAACATTCAAGTAACAGTGTACATATGTTCTTCTCCATATATTTACATACACATATATTTATATATACAATTTTTGGCAGTGCTTTTACATTAAATATTGCACTATCCATTAAAATTGTTCTATCTATAACATATTCCTTACAGTGTTTCATCATTTTATACCCATTCAAAATATAAGGCCACTTTTTCCATCCTCCCTTCTCATCACACCTCCGTCTTTACCTATTCAACAGACACAACCCTCCCCTCTATGATAATGTTTGGCCTTTCTCTATACTAATCCAACACTGCTGTCATATTTTGGTTTATCATCGTCATCTCTTGTATCAACTTTATATCTATGTGACGTCTCCTTTAAATTATGTCTTCTCAACATGTAGCCATATATTCAGAGGCCTGTTTGTTGCTTCTATAAGTCGCTGTATTTTTAATGCACCATTTTTACCATTTTTAACCCTTGCATCTGTCATCAGAGTATCTTTTCTTTCCTTCCTGACCACATTGTACCTGTAGTACCTATACTACATAAACAAAAGACTCACGGTTCCAGACATTATCCTGTGACATGTCTTCTTCAAATGCATTCTGCTGCATGTGTCAGTCTTCCATATGTGGTCTCAATGGCTTATCATGCCCCAACATTGCCTGTATCAGGACTGGCACTATTTCCTGTCCCTTGCCTTGCCATCCAAGTTCAGTTGAACTTTTGAACAAATCTCCTGCAAAAGGCTCCTGAGCATCACCATGTTGCAAATCTTCTCCATGTGACTCCTACTCCACCTGCTGCTCCTTAATTGGGGACCTCTTGTTCCATTATGTTGCAAAAGTACCAGTGCTGGAGCCTCCACCCTAAACCTTTCACTTTACAGGCAATCCATCATTTTACTTACTATTTGCTTAACTTCTGCCTCACTACTCCCCTTTTCTACATTTCTCCTTTGAGATCTTATTTTTTGTGTTGTGAAATTGTACATATCTAGATGCCTTTGTCTGTATTTCTCTTCAAGTATCTTTGGAGCTGTATATTTTGTTTTGATTAGTTTTCTCCTTTGCAAGTATATGACTGTACATTTGACATTTTCTTTCATGTGTCTGCGTTTCTTTTTTATACCTTTTAAAATATATGGTTTTGGTTCTTTACATTTTCTCACTCCCTGTGTTACTTAGAGGATATGAGTACTCCAAAGTTATGGTGTGGAATGTCCTACATCTCAATCTCTAGTTCACGTTTAAGCATTTGGACATTACTACATCTATTTCTCCTACTTCCCACTGAAACCATCTAAGCTCTTTATTTTCTTATCCTCTATGCTATGTTGAAAGCTGCAGTATATCCTTTAAATCTGGTGCCCTCAACCCTCCTTTTTCCCGGGTACCTGCACTCTGGCCCTGGAAATGTTTCTCTGGTCACAGACCTAATCCATATTTTCTTGATCTTCTGAAGTACCTTGCTTACAGCATTTATCCCTACATGCCATGCATTATACATCGCACATGGCAATGCCAATATTTTAACCACCTTCTGACCCTTTAAATGCATAAATATTTCCTGAAAATCTATACAACAACCTACCCAACTTGTTCTTCACTTTTTCCCAATAATTACAGTGTATTTTTCTTTTATTCCTCGATATTTATGTTTCCCTTCTGGCAATGGTAGGCCTACGATTTCTTGACTCTCCCGTTTCACTTCAATGACTACTGACTTCCTTGGGTAAAATTGTAACCCTGATACAATGCCAAATTTCTCGAAAATTCCAATATTATTTGCAGCTGCTTCTTCATTTTCTCCAGCAGTATCACAGAGCCTTCTACAAAACAATCCATACCCGGATTACCTCTGAAAATAGTCCTATCTTGAAAAAATATCCTTATAGATTGGAAAATATACTCTATTCCTATTGGGACAAGTGGACACCCTTATTTTGCTCATCTCTGCAACATCATATTGTCTTTCATTAAACAAAATCCTAACCCAAAGCTTTTAATATAGTGCTTGTACTTTTTGCAAGCCATCTTTCTACCCCTATAACTTAACTTAAGATCTCCAATAAAATTTCCCAGCATATGTGTTAAAAGACATCTCTATGCAGATCAGTACTAGTCTTAACCTTCCCCCCCAACAAACACACATACACAGTTTCACATACTTAACAAAATTAATCATAGCTCTCAAATGATTAGCTGATGTTTACCTTTCACAAAGTCTACTTGTTTGACTCCAGTTATATTTGTTATATCCAGATGCCTACCAAAATCCTAGGAAAATGTTTTCAACAACATTATAAACATTATAAATATCCTCTTTATTTAGTACCACCACTGTAGCTTCATACATTGACTCTAGCTATCATTCCTCCTTATAGAGTTTAACAAAACAGTCCAGGCATCTGTTTCTTTGTTTGCAATCCCACCTTCTTATAATTGAGTAGAAATCCATCAAGGCCTTCTTCACCTCCTTTACCAATATCACTACTGAACATCATCTACTAACTCTGCTGGAGTATAACCATTTTCCACTCACTAAAACCTACCTTATTGTCTTTGCTCCTAGTATATAATTCTAGATACCGTCTCATAAAAACCCTAAATTGCATATGATTCCCTTCATCTTTTGAGGTAAATGCCTATTACTCTTTCTAATTTCCTTAATCCAAGCTTTCTTCTTGTCTTTCAGTTTGCTGCATAACAATTTAACACTGACCGTCATTCAACTCTTCCACTTTACTCCGTTTCTATTATAATTTTAATTTTGAATACTACCACTCCTAAGTCCTTCAGTATCATCCTATAATGTCTCATCATAATTTTATATTTTTTGGCACAACCCTAATCTCTTTCCTAAGATTTTCCCTTTGCCTTCACCCTGTCAGTTTCATGTGCCTCTTTGTTCCACAATCCCTCCTCTCCCAGTAATTTTAATCTCATTCCATTCTTAAGCATCTGTTTGCTTCCTTCTCTTTCATTGCCTGGTATAGTTCCCTCTTTATATATAGGATTCACTAAACCCTACACTCCAGTTGGCAACCTTTATCACCCTCCCCCACCTCAACTTATTCTCACAGCTGTGTCCCAAGACACCTGGGCATGAACAGACCTGCCATTCTCCAGCTAAGAAGAAGAGCACCAGCATCTGTTAACCATTTCAGAAGATGGCACAACCTGGTTTAGGCATATAAAAGCTAGCCATTGAACTAACCAGCCTTCTGTTTCTTATATGTTACTAGCTGTCCACGCTTTCCTAGCCTGCCATGTTTATCACATGTATGTTACACTTCATCTCTCCGTTGTGTACTTTTCTATCCTCACAGTTACAACAAATTACCTTCCAAATATTTATAATAAAGAATATTGAACACCTTATTTTACCTGCATTGCTTACATTGCCAGGATCATTTTTGCAGTCACCGTCATCTCTGATGTATATTAGCTTCCCACATTAGAATAATGTACCACTAATCCACAATGTACATCTGTTGTCTTATTCATGTTTGCCCCCAATCACATATATCTGGCAAAGTAATATATAATTAAAACATAATAATATTCATTAGCATATCCAGTAGTAATTGATTTAACATATTCCTTTTCAAAAATCACCCATTAATATCACAGCATCAGTAAATTTCAGTGTCTCTGTTCCCTTTCTTATATGCTTCTTATTTCAATACAAAGTTTAGTGATGCCATTCCACACATTCCAAATAACTAGAACTCAAAGTATTCCTTGATTAAGCATACTAAAAAAACTTTTAAACACTATGCAGTAAACAGATATTTAGCAAAGTAAGTCAATGACAGTATTTTGTTTTAGTTTTCTCAACAACCTCAAATATAATGTACATAATATTTAACTTTCAATCTCATGTGTCTTTAAACTCTGTTTTTGACCTTTATATTATATACTTTCCACTCTTATCTCATTGTGCCCATGATCCTCAACTCTTTTACTGACTTCATGCCTCCTATTAATTTTGAAGCTATCTCTCCTATGCTGTCAAATCCTACAACCAAAATAAAATGCACCAAGGCTAAAGTGAAGATATATGACTAAAAAACATAACCTACAAATGTTTCACCCAAGCCAGTTCGGATTTATTAAGACAGATCTTGCCTGCTTAACATTGTCATTTTCTTTGAGATGGTAACAGAAGCAGTGGGTGTGGTCACATTAAAACACATTGCAAATCCAAAAGCATTAAACACCATCTCATACTCAGGTATTGTAGATAAACTCCCCCAGCCAAATGTAAATCCATGTGTAACTCACTGGATGGCAAATTCTCTAACAAAATAACCCATGAAATTAGAGTAGGAAGTTTTACCTCCTCCAAAAGACCTGTCTCTGGTCCACACCTGTTTGGCGTTTACTCCCTGAATATGTTATAGCTGGCCAAGTTTGAAATTACCGTAAACTTGGTGTCATCATGAATGCCACAGAGGACACCAAAATCTTCTAAGAGGGCCTTTCCGAGAAATATAGCTGTAGTTAAAACAATGGATTAAAACTAAATGCCAGGAAGTGTATAATTGTATCCTTTGGCAAGCATGACCCACCTTGTAACTATCGCATAGAAAGCACACGCCTGAAAATTGATCCAGTAGTCAGGGGATCTTGGAACCTATGTTGACAATGAATTGTCCTTTGATCACCACATTTCACAGCTAATGTCCAAAGGTATGGCATCTAGGTTCAGGGATGCACACATTCCACTGAACTCAGCCTTTATCAGACTAATCATTGAATATAATTCCAAGTTCCATATGGATGGTAGATAATACCTCTTCTATTGATGTTACTCGTGGATAGCAGAAACAAGTAAATGTCATGATATATCCTTGTTCTGCCCACTCTGGGTTATCCATTTCCATAATATAAGGGCTAAAAACTACAGTGGGAATGTAAGACTAGACTTCTTAAGCTTTCACAGATCAATCACTAACCTAAGAACATAACTGGCTACTAGCAGAACTTTACCACAAGGACACCATCATGCTTTATAGCAACATAATTAACAATATATGTGTGTTACTACATCTCCTGACATTTTGGTGGTATTGAATGTTGTATGTGATGTAAGTATTGCAGAAATTACATATTTTAAGCATTTTGGTTGATAAAACATTGCCAGTGCCATTGTGTGATGTAAATATTATGGAAATAATATTATTTAAGAGCAGTCAGGTAATCAAATGTATTGGCTAAAAGAGAAGTTTGGTTGGGTTAAAAGTTATTATAAGACCAATTATAGGATTCATTCTTGTATAATAAGAAGGCTTTTGTAAGCTATGGTTAGATCATTAAAGTCTCTTGAGGAAGGCATATTATCTTGTCTGGCAAAAGGCTGGTTTTTGAATGGAGACTGCAGCTGTAATTAAGTTGAAGGTGAGACCTCATGCCCGGAGAGGAATTTTCTGTAAAGAAGGGCATTTCTATCTCCATGGAATAGGAAGCTCTAAAAAAAGCTGTATGACCATGAGCTTGGACTATGATGCTCTGGATGAGAAACAGGTGGATTCTGAATCTTTAACAAGTTTATCTTAATGTACCAGACCTGGGATAACAAAGAATCTCAACATTCATGTAAAGGCCTCATTATTGGCTCATTAGCATGTCTCTGAATCACACTTTTTGCCATTCTCACTGTCAGACCTGTGATGGCAGTAGTGTTTGCATAGGCAGTCCTTGCATTGGCTTGTCACAAGCACCCCTTTACACTATTTATATCTATCTATATATACATATATATATATATATATATATATATATATACACATAGAGAGAGAGAGATATTTATACACACACACACACACACACACACACGCACGCGCGTGCACGCGCATTCATCCAACTTTATTCATAACCCTACAATTGTGTGCACATATTTCCACACATGTACACAAACACTAACACAGTCTACTCCCAAGCACATGCTGAACATTGCTGAACTTACATGAACCACAACTGTTTCTGTTGGAAACAATGGGTGACCACTGTCTTAGATAATGCTGATTTTTCTTCCATCCATGGAAATTTACTTAGCAGAGCAATTCTCTGAATTGCTTGGTAGTGTTATTCAGGACATGCATTTCCAGTGACATCAGCCTTCCCCTCAGATTGCCACAATCACATGCAGCTCAGGTAGCTGGGCCACCCTCCATCCTGATGTTTCCACTAGTAGGAAACCTGAGCAGTAAAGGGGTTTGAGAATTAGAAAGCTTATCATGAGGGGGAAGCCCTAGTGTTAAGGCTTTCTACTCCTGGTAATCTTTTCTAAATACTAGTGCAGGAGTATAGTGCATGTTTAAACATTTTAGTCAAATGATGGAGAAAAATGTTCATGACATATTTTTCTTTGGCTTAGAATGTATGTTATTTTATGAAAATTTCTGCACAGTCCTGAGTAGATCAACTTCTGAACTGAACTAAAGCTATATTTTCAGTAACTTCTGGGCATAGTCTCTTAGAAATACCACAATACCTCAATAATGTTCAGATTAACTTATATTTAAAATTGATAGCCAAGTGCTGCTTTTATACAGCAATTTCAGTTAACTTACATATTTTAGATAACTTCATGAGAACTAGAATAAAAATTTCTGTGCTACAGCTATTAGAATGCAAAGCTGAGTGAATTCCTGTATAAGTCTTTCAAGGTAATTGAGACCCCCCCCCAAAAAAAAATGACCACACAGCATTAGAAGTCCTCCTTATGCCATGGCTTGTGTTTGGTCTGTCATTTTCTCCAGTAGACTTGGCATGGTCTGTCATTTTCTCCTTTAGATCTGGTATCCATTATGAATTAGAAGATTATAACTAGGAGCTGCCTCTATGTGTGTGTGTGTGTGTGTGTGTGTGTGTGTGTGTGTGTGTGTGTGTGTGTGTGTGTGTGTGTGTGTGTGTGTGTGTGTGTGTGTGTGTGTGTGTGTGTGTGTGTGTGTGTGTGTGTGTTTATGTATCTATATGTACATAAGTGTGTGTCTCTGTATATAGCTATATATATATATATATATATATATATATATATATATATATATATATATTTATATATCTAGGTTTACCATCATTATCCTGAATCATCACAAATGGTTGTGTCCACCTGGTTGATGTCCAATATCCCGAATGATGGCAGCCAAACACTGACATTCCCAGCTGCCCAATCTCACCCCATTCTGGTCCCATGTTAATTCCTATTCCTGGGTCCAGAGTGGTAGGGAGTTTTGAGTTTTGGTATTTATCTTGGGTATACCAAAATTTGGCATTCCGATTTTCATGTAAGTTTGTTAGCCATAGGACTACTCGACCGCCTGTGATTTGGATAATGGTAAACCATATATACAAATATATATAGACAGATAGATAGATAGATGCAGTTGTTATTTTAAACCACAACCCAGGTCAATTGAGCAAATATGATTCAGAATATAGACATTGATTCAAGTATAGTACAATAAATAGCAGACTATAAGAATGAATGACTGACTTCAGAATATGGGGTTCCTATTACCTAATCAAATGTTTAGGTTAGTGAATACATAAATGTCGAACTGGTAATAGCGAAAGCAAAAAAATGCGAATGGCCGATTTAATGCAGGGAAAGAATTCCCTTGGCCCCTTGCCCCTTTCCCCACTGTAGAGAGATCTCAGAGTTGGTATATTTAGTTAGGGAGAGTGTGCTGGTGGTTTGGGTGGTGAAGTCCCCCCCCCACTTCATTTTGGTTTGAAATCTTTTTTTTTTTTTTTTGCGGCCAAGGGAATTCATTCCTGTTCGCTGTTTTAATTTTTCGATATTACCAGTTCGATGTTTAGGTGTTCACTAACCTAAATGTTCGATCGGGTAATATAGATGCAGAATATGAACCTTGTTGCACATACAAAGATGACACGCAGCAGATTACAAATATCACTGAGTGTAGTGCTCAGGTTGCTATCTGCCATTGTAGAAAAAATGTCTGCCTTAAAACCAAAAACAAAATACAGATACAGGAAACCAGAAGTAAGAAAATGACATTTCAGCCATAAAGTTCTTTTCATCACTTTTTTAAAGAAACTTGACGTACATTTCAACAGTCATTTAAAGGAAAAGAAAGGAAAGGAAGGTATCCAGAATGGTAAAATGCATACATTGTTAGTAATGGTGGCTAATGAACTGTTTATTTGCATTTATTAGAGAAAATCCCAAGTGCAACAAAACGACCCTTGATTAATTTTATGCTCCGTGTTGACTGTTTAATTTAAATAGACTTCAGATCCCAAAGCCGGATTTGAGAAGAGATTTACCAGCCAGGAAATCAAAACAGCTTGAAATGCAAGTAAGTTCCCAGCAATGAGATATTTATATAAAGTCCATTAACTATGATTGCAGGGGAGAGTAATACATGGCATATATAGCCATTATCTGCAGTGGGCTAGTATGTATTTTTCCAAAATGTTGCATCCAGCAAATTTCAAAGAATGATGTAGTGAGTCTTTTCCATTTCTGTTTTACTCACAGTGATAACTTAGCACACATACTATGAAAGAGTCTTTAGTGAATAGATAATAATTCAGGCAGATGTTTTATGTAGTGAATTGATTTGCATCTTTTCTCAGGTCCCAAACACAGTGCCAATAATTTTTCATGTAATGTCTGAAGTATAAAAAGAGGAATTCATGACTACATTGCAATTTCATTTGAAGACACATAAGTTCTAATAGGACATATGTAGCCAGTTATGGTGAAACACCCTATTGCATTGTTTTATACCATCACATATACCAATTTATGTAGCATTCTTGTACCTTCAAACAAAAGTACATTGTAAGTAAGAAAATCTGTAAATACTGGCTTAAGTCCTAATTGAGTGAAGTTATAAAATAATTGCAACAGATGGAATAATAGTTTAAATAAAATAATAGTTACATTGATTGAACAGTGTGTTAATGGACATCTGTGAGATAGTATCAGAATAAATATTAGGAAGTGTGAAACTATAGTTAGATGCAGAGTTGCTGTTATTAACCATTTAATTCATGGAGATCTACTGTACAGTAAAATTATTACAGAGATTCTTCTGACAGTGTTAATTCTCAAACATAGAAGAGGAACTGATATGTTTTATAAGGCAAAAATAAGTAATGGAAGCACACATATTTAAATATATTACTAGTTCCTAAAAGGGGAAAAAAGGACTGAACAATAGATTTATTTAATCTACGGGGAGGGGGGGGGGTTAAGTCAGCACAGATTCTATAGATGTTGCTGATCTAAAGATTACCCTGATCAGGACTACTCTGATCACAAAGGTATGTTATTTTTCATGAAAATGAAGTAGTTAAAGATTATGAAGCAATAGGCTTTTTATGATGATAACTATAAGTGCATTAAGTGTGAACTGAGTTATTGGGACTTTAAAGGAGAATTTGAAGGTAGCTGTGAGGAAGACCAGTTGCGACACTTTATTGCACATTAGACACCATGTAAAATAGATACCTACCAAAAAGAAAAGATTAAGCAGAAAAGATGGAACTTGCTCTTGATGGCGGAACAAAAAAGCTGCTACATCTGTATAGAATTAAGAAGGCCTGTTAGAAGGGGTTGAGGGTTGTCCTTCAGAAATAAGGCTGTTGCAATAAATTTAGAAGAGTTTTGAAGTGTGAAAAAAACATGAACATGTGTTGGCCACATATATTAAAGGTAATATGAAAGGATTCTACTGTATGTGACAAAGCATAATGTTAACATTACAATCTAATACCCTACAGATGGGGAGAAGGTTGTTTACAGATTCCAAGGAAGTGGAAAATCTTGTATTAACTATTTTCAGCATGCCTTTTTCTTGCACCTTTCCCAGATATGCCTGAGGGTGGTCCTTGCCTTCAAACCCACCTTTACTGAGTTCTTGATTCATTAATTAAAATGAACAGTCATGCTGCACTGGGCCCAGGTAACATTTCTTTTCTGAAAAGAATCTTATTTAGATACAAGTGTTGAGAGACTTCCACTGTATTGCAACTACAGTGGATTTTGGATAGGATTTCTCCATTAAGATTTGGATACTTCTATTATTTCTTATTTATTTATTTATTTGCTCTTATTATAATATAATTTGTTTTATTTTACATTTTGTTTTACCTTAACTTGTCTTTTTGGAGTTTTAAATGTTCTTGGATAGGGTCAGTTAGAAAAAAAAATACCCTTTTTCATTCACTGTTTGAAAAAAGAATTATGTATAGCTAATTAATAGGAGGAGCTAAAAAACAGAATTTCTTATTTAGCTGCATCCAGACTTACCTGCAAGTATTGTGAGATTACTGCTGAAGTGTGACTGTATTGGATTTTATGCTGGATTTCTCTATTTAAGGTTTGGGTACTTCCATTATTTTTATTTTTTTATTGTATCATAGTTCTTTTTCTTAGAGTTTTAAACGTTCTTGGCTAGGGTCAGTTATGAAAAAATATATATGCATTTTTGCATTCATTGGCAGAAATGGAAGTAAGTCTAGCTAATAGTGGGAGGAGCTGAGAAATATGATTTCATATTTAGCTGCATTTGAATTTAACTGCAACTGCTGCTATGACTGCATTGGACTTGGTGGCTGCCCATCTATCTGTAAATTTGACTTTGGATGTTTTTCCCAGACTCCAGTCATCTGCTCATTCTACTGGGCACTGAATATCTAACTGGGAATGCCCCCTCCTTAGACACTTAAAGCTTGAGATGACCTTTGTTTCATATCATCTCACTCACATAGTGCAGACTGCATAGAGTACACTGCATATTCAGTCTAACTCACATAGTGCAGACTGCATATTCAGACTAACTCACATAGTGCAGACTGCATATTCAGACTAACTCACATAGTGCAGACTGCATATTCAGACTAACTCACATAGTGCAGACTGCATATTCAGACTAACTCACATAGTGCACACTGCATATTCAGACTAATAGTGCACACTGCATATTCAGACTAACTCACATAGTGCACACTGCATATTCAGACTAACTCACATAGTGCAGACTGCATATTCAGACTAACTCACATAGTGCAGACTGCATATTCAGACTAACTCACATAGTGCAGACTGCATATTCAGACTAACTTACACAGTGCACACTGCATATTCAGACTAACTCACATAGTGCACACTGCATATTCAGACTAACTCACATAGTGCACACTGCATATTCAGACTAACTCACATAGTGCACACTGCATATTCAGACTAACTCACACAGTGCACACTGCATATTCAGACTAACTCACATAGTGCACACTGCATATTCAGACTAATAGTGCACACTGCATATTCAGACTAACTCACATAGTGCACACTGCATATTCAGACTAACTCACATAGTGCAGACTGCATATTCAGACTAACTCACATAGTGCACACTGCATATTCAGACTAACTCACATAGTGCACACTGCATATTCAGACTAACTCACATAGTGCAGACTGCATATTCAGACTAACTCACATAGTGCACACTGCATATTCAGACTAACTCACATAGTGCACACTGCATATTCAGACTAACTCACATAGTGCACACTGCATATTCAGACTAGTAATCCCTTTTCCATCTTACTTTTAAAATCAGTAGCATCTGAGACTAGACTGTCAAACACTATACAGTCTAGGAACTACTCCTCAGAAGTCAGCTAGGGAATAGTGCTTTTGTTTTGACCCTTGTAAGAGAAAGAGCAGAGACATTATTTCCTAGCCTTTCTAGAGATTACCAATCACCAAAAAGTCTGAAAATGGTTTTGTAGTAGCCAGCTTGGGATTAATGCTAGTCCTTTGCTTCTGGTTAAGGATAATGCAAAAAAGCAGCTCCAAAGATAGTTGAAAAGAAATGCAGGCCAAGGCATCCAGATATGGAACATTTCACAATACAAAAATAAGATCACAAAGGGGGACTGTAGAACAGAAAATTAGTAAAGTAGATGCTAAACAAATACTAGATGAAGTTATGGAATACCTACAAAGTGAAAGATTCAGTGCAGAAAGTCTAATGCAGGTTATGTCATAGCATGATGGAACAATGACTCCCTAAAGTAAAGAGAAACAGGTGGAGAGGGAGACATCTGAAGATGAAATATGGACATGGGAAAGAAAAAAAAAAAGATTTAATATGGTACAATAGTTATGCAAAGGAGAAAGCAAAACTAATCAATACAAAAAAGCAGCAACAATGATATCGGAAGATAAATACAGGAAATGGCATCTGGATATGGAAAATTTCACAATACAAAAAATAAGAAAATAAAAGTGAACAGAAGAAAAGAAGATTAGTAATGGAGGAGTGCAAGAAATAGAAAATTAAGTTATTGATTACCTGCAATGTGAATGATATACCCCTGGATTCATGAAGCCCGGTGCAAGGCCAGTGTAAGGCTTACGCCGGCTGTGCAGCGTATATATGGAGTAGTAGCGCCATATACATATTAATGAAGGCATGCAGCCACCACAGCCACGTGCATAGGAAACGTGCATGAGTGCATGGGGCGTACCGAAGTTGCGGAGGAAGGCGTGTCAATGTCGGCTGTCGATGAGCAACCTAAACTGCTGAATAGTATAGTCTGCCTGCAGTAATACTCGCACCTATCAGTGCCCATGGAGACTGAAACGTATACAAAGCATGCAAGATAGTCCCTGCGAACAGAAAATGAAGAAGCAAACACAAATGCACGATAGGGAATAACAGGTCCCTACTCTTGAACAAATGACAGAAAAAATGCATGCCCATGGTCCAACGTAGTGTTTATAGCTATACCATGTGGAAGTGAAACATATCATATGCTAGGCGCCAGAGGTATCAGCCCAATGGAGAGGGTCACCAGGTGACCCATAATGTGAGGGAGGGTACATAGCTGTGCAGATGTGTCCATAACAAAATTCACAAGGAGAAATGTAGATATATGTAGTGACTGTATATCCGAATCATATTCCACAAGGGATGTAATAGTCACATACAAAAGGTATGTCTGTATCCCTCATAACAAATGTGATAGGGAATAGAATACACATGTAAACGAATCAGGTGCATAGAAAAAGCTACAAATATAAGGACACATGTAGGCCGAAAGGAACAGTATGACCCGTACCATCGACTAAGAATACCACCTGTCCCACTTTTCGAGCGACAGTACTGCTGCGGCCAGATGTGTCCTGACACAAGCTTGTAAACATGGCAAATGTGCAGAGATTATAGGACATAATTATCCCTCAGACGTCATGTAATGGTGGCATTAAACAGTTGTCCTCCACACGTATATTACATAAATGTCATAAGAAAAAGAATAAGCCACTGAAATGCTACAAGACTAAAGCATAGATATAGGCAAGAGTTGTAAGTTCTATCTGCCGAACCAACCATGGGTATGTGTCGGCATGGAAAATGTGTTGTGTCCACCGCAAATGTTACATTGTGGCCAATTGAAAAGGTGGAAACAGTACCGTAGACTGTGGGGAGGCATTGTCCACAACAGTCGGATATGTGGAAGGAATATAGCATGGACATCGGAAAAGGTGCCATCCCCCCAATGAGTACAACAGGTCAGCAAATCCCGGGAGTCATTGGTAGAAGCCAAACTAGTATGTTACACAGCCGAACGGGTAGTACCCGGGTATACCAACTAAGTAACGAAAGTGAAGTATGGGCATGTACTTATGTGTGTGAGGTATAGCACGTGGGAAGCAAACATGGCAGGGTAGTCCACACAACCATAAAGGTACCCGACACCTGTAGGGCAGTCAATGTGCTACTCTGGCCGTGTCATGGCCCAACAACAAATGTAGTGAGCTATCGGATGTGAGTAATTTGCATGTGAGGGGTGGATGGGTAATGGTAAAACCATAAAGGCGATACTGTGTCGTATGCAGAAAAGGTGAACCAGAGGTATAGGAGGGGGCAGCGGGTGAAGTGGACATAAACACAAACATATGGAGAAACAGCTGCAAGACAAGCAGACAGGCCATAGTGTAGAACACAATCCCACAAACATATGTATCATGTAAACGTGTGATCAAAATGTATAGATATGTCACCGTCACATACCCACAGGTTTGTCCGATGGAACTGGCCATAACAAATGCAACACACCTGGCTGCATAATGGGCTACCCAGCATACCCTCCACATCACACAACCCAGCCCCGTAACAGAACGTCCACCAAATCCACCCATATGTGGCCCACTGGTCCGTTGCAGACACAGCTACACATACCAACCCCTATGCATATGTAGTAGGTATTGTCACCCTAGGCAGTGTCAGGATAGCAAACCATGTATTCCCTGCATGTTAAACCCCCTGCACATTTTCATAAAGCCAAAATACATTTCGATATTGTTTCTGTGTGGAATGGTCCAATTTCTGGAATTTCCCTTATGGGATAAGTAACCTGTGTAAATAGTAGAATGGGTATGACGACAAGATGTCCAATCCTGTACATATCTGGACACAAGTCAGAACGTGAAGTACAGGTCCAAGACACTGTCCAGACCTAAGTGGTCATACATAACCCAGTACCCAGGATAAAACACCTTCCTGTGACGCACGTGTCCCCACACAAATATGCGGGAGAATATATCGCACACTCGCATAGTGGCAAACGGCAGAAGGGTGAGGAAGACACCCGAAATCAACAGGAGAACCCTGATGAAGTGTGAGGGATACCTAGTGTGTGCCGGCATGACCGACCATACCTGACATCCTGTGTGAGCTAGATATCTGGACAGAGCCATGACTACAAGTGAGACAAATGTACAACAGCAGGTACAATATGCAAAGATAGCTGTTAGAAGTTATTCATGTATGTGCAGTCTGTGTACCCAGGAAGTCCACTGGGTGAAGAAGTGCCCAGTAACAGCGGAGGCCCGGGTAGAAAAGCTCCACAAGCAATACAAGGAAATAAAGGCTACATAATGTTAAATTTAAAATACAAGATTAAAAGGCATACAATCAGGAAATACACAGGCATAACATGTGCATAATAAGACAGTGCAAATCCAGAGTTTGTAGTGGTAATACAGAAATTTACAACAATGACATACTTGGAGTCAAGTGAGTGTCAGCTAAGTCTGGTTAAGCTGGAGTGTAGAGAGGAGCAGGAGTATGGAGAGCTCAGAGGAGTGGGATCCGTAGAATGTATAACAGGTGCAAGCATGAATATATCCATGTGGATGGATAAACATAGGTATATCATAGAATGACAGTTTGCACAATGGCATTAATGTCCGGAGTATGAAGTCTGAAACTCAACTGTCTGCCAGCACGTCCTGACATCTGTCCCTAATGCCGAGCTACTGCTGTGCCAGAACACAACAGCGTATCACAGAGATTCGTACCATGTCACTCAACTGTCCAGATATTCGCAGAATGACCAGAGTGTTGGCTCATAGTGTTGTGTGCCTCCGACAACCTGCGTCTGTCTGGTAAATAGGTGTGGATTGACGTCACGAAATAATGAGCATTAAGTATAACACTCCACATCCCGCAGAAGAGTCATGACAATGCAAAACCTAGTATTCTATCAACATTATAAGCTTGTAAGGAAACTAGTTAAAATGTCCCCCCCTCACTCTCCCCATCATGTAGGGTTTGCGCAGATTTGTTGCTCAAAGAGGTCGAGAGGTATGGTCCATACATATGTACAGTAACAACCCATGACATTTGTGTAATGTACAACTGCATTCCTGTAGTCACAACATGTCCAAGAAAATAATCCCCGTATGAATGAAGACAGGTAATAGTCAAATGTGAATGGGAACACCCCCCCCCCCCACCATGGAGTATGGACCGTAACAACCCCACCCATAATATGTACAGCCAACAGAATAAGCTCCTGATAGGTGCCCAAACATGTCTATAAATACAGGTAAAATGTTCATAATAGGGAGAAGCTCCCTGTCCACATGCTTCATCTGACATTTGAACTCGGCCAGGGAAGTTCCGTTCACCAGGCGGACAAGCCCATACCCAGATCACTACATGAACACCCTGACAATCAGAAACGTGTATGTGATACGACTATATGCCCTGTTGTTCTGCATATCCTCAGAGTGATTAACAATGCAGCTGGGGTCCACACATTAGCAATACGGAATGTGTAATATGTAGTACCGCATTTCCCACAGCAGGGGAATGGATCCTGTGTTGTAAGTGAAGCGGTGAGGCATATGTTGATGTAGCTAAGTACTATGGGTATGCATATCAATGAGGCAGAACAGCATCAGATTACTGTTTCCGGCATCCATCCAATGTGAATGCAGTCCCGGTTGACCTATGACCACTGCAGATATCCCTGTAAAGTGTAATGAATGTGTTCGTGCTGTACGCACAGTTAAATACGTAAAGGTGAACCGTGTGTTTCACACCAGTCCATAAACCGGACTACAGATAAGTAAGTGCTACGGCCAGAAGTATGAAAGGCCGCGCAAGCACACATTTAATAAACAGATGTAACCCACAACATGTAAATGCAAGTGCGCCTGTGCGTGTGTGGTCCGCTCACAGCATAGTAAATGAATGCTGTTTCCCCCACGTTAGATATACATGGCTCAAACCTGTTAACCCCGTAAAGTATGAAACCGGACAAAGGCATCCAAACTACCGGTACAAATAGGGACAAACCCCAGATATGTGCCAGAACAAACATAGAAAGTGGATAGAATAACGGGTGTGTCAGTAGCATGGATTCTCTGAAGGGTATGCAGTCGTAACCTGAACTGCTTCCCAGTATTTCCCAACGTAAGTCTTTAATGAAATGCCACTACATTGCCAGATAGACACAAGGTTATGAAAAACACACCAAAGATAAAGAGGCAACCAGATGTACATTCTGCGACAATCTGTACAGTGGAAAGGTATGGTATGGGTATAGGTATATGTGTATACAAATAATCCACAGACGTAAACCAAAGCAAATTATGAAATGAGGACTGTACATGTATATATGTATACACAACAAACATATGTCCCATAGATATGACATATGTACATAAATAGGCCACGGCATAGCTAATATGGGTAGACAAACAGACATGCAAGAAAGGTGAATAAACCACTGCTTTCCAAACCATTGGCCAGAAAGTGACATTCCAGCATGTTCTACACTTTAAACATAAATATAGGTGTCCATTGCAGGACCCCAAAAATTGATCCATACGTAGTGTCAACCGTCATTGACGCAAAATAAGTGACCTCAGCAAATCCGATATAGCTGTACATGCAACAGTAGCAGGTGCAAGGGTAATGACACGTGTCGATAGAATGTATGACGTACGAACTGATATCCGGAGAGTGGGGAGTGCATATAAGTGTCTCCACACTTTAGTACCGTTCACATTAAACATGTGTAATGGGTACTGTGGAGGGGTGTCAGGTATGGGAATCATGGGTATGCAGAAATGGGCCTAGGTGTTGTTTGGCAGAGATTTATTAGGTCCACCCCGTGGGAGTGATGTGGGTATAGCACACGCCTATATTCTCAATAATGGGGCAAACCATCCATTGGATATTGTGTAAATCATTGTGGGAATATGTAGGGCCCTATATCAGTGTCATGTAGGTGATTATCAGGGATGGACATGCGTATGACCAAGATGGTAATCATACCTGGCAAACTGTCAGAATAAGACAGCTGCACTAAGGCATAGTACATGAAATACAAATAGGGACTATATTAGATATACCCCAGACAAAGTCAGAACGTTGATAGAATACTGGCGTAGCCAGGAATATGAATGTTATGAGTGTTACTAATCATGACATAGACATGTCAGTCACTATTATCTAACTGCACCGTTCGTAATGCCTTGCCAGTAATTTACCAGAAAGGCACATTATTATGACAAATGTAACAAGAGCAAAGGTCAAACGTCAGGGCATTTATCCATAATGTGTACAGGTTAGGGGTATGAAGGTAACCTGTCCAAAATACATGTACAGAACTAGTGATACTAGGTGGACAGGTGAGAAGAAAGATGTCAGGACAAATGACAAAACATGTACAAGTCATACACATGTACTCCGACAAATGTGAATGACAATGTATGCCCTGTGAAAGTCAATGTGGAAGGTTAATAGACTCAAAAGAAATGTGTCCCTCAGGGTGTCATGCAGTGTCACCGTTACAATGTCCAGTCCCCCATACTCGTACGTGAGCTCTGCCACTGATGGAAAGCGCAAATACCGGCGTACACATAAGGTACATGATAGACTAATTAGTGTGGATAAGCAGCTGTTGGCCTGTGTGAGGAATACAACTGTCTGGGTGGGTGTGTCCTGCAATATAAATGTAATGGCATGTGGCCTGTGATGCCGCCATACAGTGTGTGTATTGGTGTCAGAAAGTTGATATCTTGTATCAGACACATACTCCGCAACTGTACAGATTTACACAGAATGTGCAGAGTTCTGCCTCATATGTTTGGTGTGTTCCACTTAAAATCAGTACCATTCTGGCAAATTCCTGAGAACTGAAGTCATGAAATAATGACAAACATGTGAGTTTAAGACACCAAATCCATCAGAAAAGTCATACTAATGCAAAACCTATTATTGTGTCAACTATCTATGTTTGTAAGAGCAATATGTAAATACTGCCCCTATGTGTCCCACTATCAGTTAAGGCTTTGTCCAGATGTTTGCTCTAGGAGGTGGAGTGGTATGATCAGAAACAGATACATGTGTGAGGAAACAGCATTATCGACTGCAAGATTATAGGTTCATAGGTTCATAGGTTTATACTAGGCTATCTGCCCTAAGGCATTTATAAGCCTAGCCCAAAGTTTTGTGGCTTACGCCACCCCTTATATGAAAAAATACTGTGCCCATTAGTTTGTTGTGCCTCTGTCCAGCAGTGACACAGAGATGATTCCCGGGGTAAACCTGTGATCTCCCATCCACAGGTCAAGATTTCTCTTGAACAGAGCCAGCGAGGTGCTCTGCCTCACATGGACCGGGATTTTATTCCACAGCATAGGAGTCTCTGAGTGATAAATCTATCCCTCCAGCACGTCCTATTTATATCTGTGCTAAGGTTTAAGTCGCTTGCTCTAGTGGTTTTGGTGGATTTGGATTTTTTGAGGTGGAGCATGTCCATTAATTCCGGGTTGGACATGGCCTTGTATGTCAGGCACATGTCACCTCTGAGCAGGCGGTATGCGACTGAATAGAGCTGGAGTTTCTTCAATCTGGCAGCATATGACAGATTTTGGAGTCCCTTTATCCTTTTGGTGAGGAACTTTTGGGGTCTCTCCAATTGCTGCAGATGTCGGGTGAGATACATCCCGAATGGGGCATTGTACTCGATCATTGGTCTGATAAGTGAAGAGTACAGGGAACAATGACCTCACTAGATCTGGATGTGAATCCCTTCATGATCAGGTGGGCAATGTAGAAGGTCTATCTAACCACTTTAGCAATGTGAGTGTCAAAAGAAAGGCCACTGTCAACCTGGGTCCCCAGGTCCCTGATAACCTCTTCTGTGCTTAGTGGATTGCCACCTATATGGTAGCTTGGGGTTACCTTGTTTTTCCCGAAGGTATGACTATACATTTTTGGCGTTTAACTTCAGGCCATGGCTCTGGCACCAGCTATCTGTTTCCGTGAGTCCCTTCTGAAGGATATCCGTGTCCGATGCACTTTCCACTATGGCGCCCAGTTTGCAGTCGTCTGCAAACTTTGTCAATAAAGTCCTCCCATGTTGGCCTGTACTTCTGAGAAGTAGATGCCGAACAATAGGGGCCAAGGACCGAGCCCTGTGGGACACCACTTGTGACCAGCTTGGAGTCTGACATAGCGCCAGCAACTCTAACCCTGTGGGTTCTGTCCTTAAGCCAGTTTGCAACCCATCTTGTGACATATGGGTTTACATTTAAGCTGGTAAGTTTTCTACAATACCGAGTGGGGTATTGTGTCGAAAGCCTTTGCAAGGTCAAGGTAGGCTGTGTGGACTGCCTTTCCCTCATCAATGGCCTTGGTGACTGTTTGAAGAAGTCGACCAAGTTCAAAAGGCATGATCTGCCCTTGACGAAGCCAAACTGGGTCAGGTCCAATGTCTGCAAGTCCCTATATCTTTGTTTATGAGCTCCATTATGATCCTCTCCATAGCTTTGCAGACTAGACTTGTTAAGCTTATGGGGTGGTAATTACCAGGGTCCGTGAGGCACCGCCTTTGTGGAGTGGGACCACAGTTGCCGTCGCCACTCCTTGGGCATGTATCCTGTGGTAAGGCTGAGATTAAACAGCTGCCTTATGTGGGTTTAATTCCTCATTTAGCTCGTGTAGCACACAGCCGGGGACACCATCTGGTCCCACTGATGCTGTGTTTTAGCTTTAGAGAGCAGCTTTCACCTGCGCATTTGAGATGTCTGGGAGGCTACACTCCGCTGGGATAGTTATCTCTCCTTTAGGGGAGAGGGGTGAAGTTTGCACTGAACCTGTCTGCCAGTATGTTGGCAATGTCTGTGGGTTCAGTGATTTTTGTATCATTTTGGACTAATTCTGAGCATATCTGGGAGTTTCCACCCAGGTTCCTAACATAGCTGAAAAAGGCCTTATGATTGTCCTTTGAATCCATGGCAATTTTTCTCTCAAAATTGGCCTTAGTTGATTTTATGAGTGCTCGTATTTTTTACTAATAATGATCAGGGGTGACTTCCCTTTTATGGATTTTGTTCTATCATGTAATAGCTTTCTCCTCTTATTGTAAAGTTTGCTAATGGCTGGGGTTCACCAGACTGGACGTTTGCCCTTTGTGGAAAGAGTCTTGATTTTATTTGGGATTGCCTGATCCATGCAGTCCTGTAGGTGTTCATAGAAGGCATTTGTAAAGGCTTCCGCAGCTTGGGTTGTGGTTTCCACTGGCTCAGGGGCCTTGAAGGATACCACACCAGTCTTGAGTAGTGTGAAGTTTGCTTTAGAAGTTCTTCACTGTGGTCTTTTGTTTGGGGCCGGGATGTGGATTTCCAGTGAGATTAGTTTATGATCAGATCTCACCAATGAGGGATATACTTCCGGTGTGGAGCATTTTGTCCCCATGTTTGTGATAATGAGATCTAGTATATTTTCTCCTCTCATGGGAACAGTGACTAGCTGTTCCATGGCAATTGAATTTATGAACTCCAGGAACCGTTGGGCTAGAAAGTTAGGGCTTGAGTAATGTTCCCAGTCTATATTCGGGTAGTTGAGGTCACCCAATATGATAGTGTTTGGAGATACATTTATACCCTCCAGTGTCTTCAGGAAGGCTGTGTGGGGTTCCTGAGTTTGAGAGGGTGGCCTGTAGCATGCTACAATTTGTAGAGCAATTTTGCCTATGGTTAGTTGCACCTGGATGGTTTCCGAAGCTTCGTGCATTGCCACCAACCTGGAGGTGTGGGTATCCTTTATGAATATGGATACACCCCCTCCTTTTCTGGTGTTGTCCGGGTTTTGGGGCCGGAACGCATGATATGAGGTAAAACCTAATAGTGCTGGGGTGCTCTCAGGAGCCTTGAACCAGGTTTCAGTTACAGCACAGACATCGATGTTCTCCATACTGAGAAGGGCCTCGAGTGCGTGCATTTTGAGATTTAGACTTCTGGCATTGAGCAGCATTACCCTCGGTTTCTTCCCATTTTTGTTTTCTAGGGTGGTAGGTTTAGAATTTGAGCCTTGCCTAAAAAAGGCACTATGGGGGTGGCAAGAGCCTTGGCTAATATCCGGAATCCCAGGGGTGACAGGTGCAAGCCGTCCCTTGTGAAGCAGTGTGGCTTGTCAAGCATGTCATCCCAGGCAGACAGACACTGGATCCCCTTTGAATGACACCAGACATTAAGCCAATTGTTAAAGCTGATCATCTTGTCTCTATATTGTGGCATCATTCTTGGTGAAGGAAGGATACTGCTCAGGGTCAGGGTCATACCTGCCTGGGCTACATAATCAGAGAGCTCCTCTACGTCTCTTTTCATGTAGTCCAGGGAGGTACGTCTCAGGTCATTCACACCAGCATGGACAATGACTGTGTCATATTTGTACTTGCCGTGGAGTGACCCAAGTGCTTGTTTTATGTGGCAGATTCTAGCACCCGATAGGCAGCTTACTGTGACACTCTCCTTGTTCAGCCTGGTGAGTGGGACGTCAGTGTGTCTGACTATGGAGTCACCTATGACAAGTATGTTTGGTGTTGTATTTGGCCTTAAGGGCTGTGACTGCTTTGCACACTGATTTTGTGGTTTATGTGTTGCTTGTGGGGTGTCTTGAGGTAGCAGTTGTTTGGGTGTCTGCTTTGGAGGCCTCTGCTGTTTAGGTAAATTTTTACTCAGAGCCTCCGAGTATGTCTTTGTGTGTTTATGTGTTTGATTCAGTGGTGTTGTAGCATTATGTGAGGCTGGTTTTGTGGTGTGTGTAGTTGCCTTCTCCTGCTGTCTGGTCTTGCCAGTCCTGAGTTGAGAGAGTTCAGCCTCCAGTTTGGCTAAATAGCTGCATCTCTCGCAAGTATTTGTGTTATGTGGGAGGAGGAGAGGGTTGTCTGTGTACATGAGGTAATTTTAACATTGCCTCAATATTCCCAGATTCACCAGCTGGGCAGGAGAGGACGCCAGCATCTGGCCCTTTGACATGCTAGAAAAATTCAGAAGTTAGGTATGAGACTGAATAAGAGAGGACTTAGTAAGGAAGTGGGTACTCTTGGGGGGGGTTTGCAAGTGAGGGACTTTGTATAATATAGAAGTGACAAGTGCTGAGCAGTTTGAGGAAAAAAAAAAAACTTTTAGGAACAAGTGATGCGCTTTTTAGTCAAGGGATATACTGTTTAGGTTACTGGTAGAGCAGTTCTAAGGGAAAAAATGAAGAAAAGACTTTATGGAGCCAGAAAAAGTTTAACCTTGTTAAACCGGCGCTGCCCGATGCTGCTCTAGTGGCAACTCCGTGCTAAATCGAGCTAAAGCACCCTAAAGCGTGCTTTATAGCAGGGGGCTGGAAAAGGCAGGAAATGACCCAAAATGGCCAATGAACTACAAGTTACTGTCTTAAACCACTCCTCTGAGGACAAACAGGCAGCTCAGTACTCCCCACTCCCACTGGTGAGTAAAGAAATATCCCTTGGACCAAACAAGGAAAATGGAGAAGCACAGGAACCAAGACAAAGCCCAGGGATCAGCAAAATCTGATCACTGGAACAAACTAGCCAGGAAAGTTAGGAAAACAAGAATTTTTTTTTGTGTTTTTCAATTTTTTTTCACAGACAGAACAGAAAATACAATAAATGCTTTGCTTTTCGATTAAATGCTATCAAAAGCTAGTACACTTGAGTGTATTAGCCTGTAGTTTAACTTTTAAGCAAACTTAAACTATGAAGTGCAACCAAAAATTAAAGCTTATAAAAACAGGAAAAACAGGTAATACCACTATAAAATAGACAGAAACAGTCGTCGAATAACACAAACAGTCGAAAAATGCAAGAAAAAATACTTAAAATCTGGAAAGTTGCTTTTTCTGTCCTCTGCTGCTCTAGGAACTCTGCTGGATACCACGATGAGCTGTGCTAAGTTCTCTACAGCCAGAAAAGCCTGCCAAAGCATGCTTTATAGCAGGGGGCTGGAAAAGGCAGGAAATGACCCAAAATGGCCACTGAACTACAAGTTACTGTCTTAAACCACTCCTCTGAGGACAAACAGGCAGCTCAGTACTCCCCACTCCCACTGGTGAGTAAAGAAACTTCCCCCTGACCAAACAAAAAAAATGGAGAAGTACAGGAACCAAGACAAAGCCCAGGGATCAGCAAAATCTAATCACTGGAACAAACTAGCCAGGAAAGTTAGGAGAACAAGAACATTTTTTGTTTTTTTTCAAGTTTTTTTCACAGACAGAACAGAAAACACAATAAATGCTTTGCTTTTTGATTAAATGCTATCAAAAGCTAGTACACTTGAGTGTATTAGCCTGTAGTTTAACTTTTAAGCAAACTTAAACTAAGAAGTGCAACCAACAATTAAAGCTTATAAAAACAGGAAAAACAGGTAATACCACTATAAAATAGACAGAAACAGTCGTCAAATAACACAGAAGGTATGAAAAGCGCTGCAGTAGGAGGTTCAGTACTGTCCACAGGTATGTGCTGACATGTCAAATGACACAGCAGTCTACATGACGTACCTATAGGGCTGTCACCTTTACAAATGATGATACTGGGACATACCAACAGCCATGCACACAGCACGAATAGATATACACACAGCAAAACTAGGCCATGATACATGAAGCCTCCGGCGTGTACGAGTAGAGTGAGAGTACAGCAAGGATAGATGTCTGCCAAGCTATACAGCTAATGCCTGTAAAGGCGTGTAACACCGCCTGTAACACGAACGTTGCACGGACAATGTTGGGATTTGCAACATACCCCATTTGTATGTGAAAGCTATGCAAATATGCGATACATGAAACAGTCAGCTGACCATGCAAGAGCAGAGTTATGGTCAGAAAAAAAAAAAAAAATATATATATATATATATATATATATATATATATATATATATATATATATATATATACATAGATATATATAGATATATATATAGATATATACATAGATATATATATATATATATATATATATATATATAGATATATATACATATATATATATATATATAGAGCTACAGACATACACACACACACACACACACACACACACACACACACATGTGGCAGGGTTGTGAGCAGAACATGAAAGTAACCACTGTACCACACAACAGCATTACACAGTGACAGAACGTCCAACCGTGATTAGTAGATCACGGAAATCACACAGGCATACGTCTAGCCTGTAGACAGCGGCATCAAAGGCAAAGACGCCGCACAGATGTTATGGTGAGTGAATACTGTAAAAGCAATGTACTGTTGTCATGCAGCTGGAAACACACACAAACACTTGGCAGGACTGGGAATCGAACTTACACCTAACTACCCTATCACACTACAGCATAACGCATTTAAAGAACACGCTACCGAGATTAATAAACACAGCAGTCCCACAGGCATCCTTCAAGGTGCGTGTTGACATCCGCAAAGGCAAAGACGTCAGCAGGATAGATCTCTGGTGTGAAGCGTCTAAAAGTATAAACTGACTTCCCAGGCGGATGGGAGCATGCACACATACACACACACACATACACACACACACACACACTTGGCAGGGCTGGGAATTGAACTTACACCTAACTACCCTATCACACTACAGCATGATGCATTTACAGAATGTGCTACCGAGATTACTAAACACAGTAGTCCCACAAGCATCCTTCTAGGTGCGTGTCGACATCCGCAAAGGCAAAGACGTCAGCAGGATATATCTGTGGTGTGAAGCATCTAAAAGCATAACCTGAGTTCCCAGGCGGATGGGAACATGCGCACACACACACACTTGGCAAGGCTGGGAATCGAACTTATACCTAACTACCCTATCACACTACCGCATGACGCATTTACAGAACGCGCTACCGAGATTACTAAACACAGCAGTCCCACAGGCATCCTTCTAGGTGTGTGTCGACATCCGCAAAGGCAAAGACGTCAGCAGGATATTTCTGTGGTGTGAAGCATCTAAAAGCATAACCTGAGTCCCCAGGTTGATGGGAGCATGCGCACACACACACTTGGCAGGGTTGGGAATCGAACTTACACCTAACTACCCTATCACACTACAGCATGACGCATTTACAGAGCGCTACGAGATTACTAAACACAGCAGTCCCACAGGCATCCTTCTAGGTGTGTGTCGACATCCGCAAAGGCAAAGACGTCAGCAGGATATATCTGTGGTGTGAAGTGTCTAAAAGTATAACCTGAGTCCCCAGGCAGACGGGAGCATGCAGACACACACACACACTTGGCAGGGCTGGGAATCGAACTTACACCTAACTACCCTATCACACAACAGCATGACGCATTTACAGAATGCGCTACTGAGATTACTAGACACAGCAGTCCCACAGGCATCCTTCTAGGTGTGTGTCGACATCCGTAAAGGCAAAGACGTCAGCAGGATATTTCTGTGGTGTGAAGCGTCTAAAAGCATAACCTGAGTCCCCAGGTGGTTGGGAGCATGCACACACACACACACACACACACACACACACACACACACACACATACACACTTGGCAGGGTTGGGAATCGAACTTACACCTAACTACCCTATCACACTACAGCATGACGCATTTACAGAACGCGCTACCGAGATTACTAAACACAACAGTCCCACAGGCATCCTTCTAGGTGTATGTCGACATCCGCAAAGGCAAAGACGTCAGCAGGATATATCTGTGGTGTGAAGTATCTAAAAGCATAACCTGAGTCCCCAGGCGGACGGGAGCATGCAGACACACACACACACACACACACACACACACACACACACACACACACACACACACTTGGCAGGGCTGGGAATCGAACTTACACCTAACTACCCTATCACACTACAGCATGACGCATTTACAGAATGCGCTACCGAGATTACTAAACACAGCAGTCCCACAGGCATCCTTCTAGGTGTGTGTCGACATCCGCAAAGGCAAAGACGTCAGCAGGATATATCTGTGGTGTGAAGCGTCTAAAAGCATAACCTGAGCCCCCAGGTGGACAGGAGCATGCGCGCGCACACACACACACACACACACACACACACACACACACACACACACTTGGCAGAGCTGGGAATCAAGCTTACACCTAACTACCCTATCACACTACAGCATGATGCATTTACAGAATGCACTACTGAGATTACTAAACACAGCAGTCCCACAGGCATTCTTCTAGGCACATGTCAACATCCGCAAATGCCAGGACACTGGCAGGGATTGTATAGAGAGTGTACAATCAGACATAGTACTGTCCCACGGTAGACGTATACAAACACACGGCAGTGGTGTACTCGGGGCAACTATACATGTATGGAGCACTACAACAACAATACATAGACACACGCACCACAGACAGTACACCCTTCCAGATGGTCACCCAGTGTGTACACGGTAGGCATCCATCCTGACGTTGAAGATGGAAATCTGTTGCCTGGATGACCACCATGGCAATACAGGATGTCAACGGCCATGCCCATGCACAGAGGGACATCACAGACACAAGGTGTCACTGGCCATGGCCGTACACCTGGTAATATACATCAGTTCGGACTGTACTGTGTGTCGATCTACACAACGGCGTACTGGGCATGCTCACACATTTAGCTGTTGCAAAGTGCCGTCTTGCATGCAGATGGAGTGTAAACACGGAAGGTCTCAGATTGGACTGTACCGTGTGTCCATTATACAACTGCATACATGGATTGTCCTGTGTGTCCATCTACACAACAGCATACTGGGCATGCTCGCACACTTAGCTGTTGCAAAGGGCCATCTTGCATGCAGATGGAGTGTAAACACGGAAGGTCTCAGATTGGACTGTACCATGTGTCCATCTACACAACTGCGTACATGGACTGTACTGTGTTTCCATCTACACAACAGCATACTGGGCATGCTCGCACACTTAGCTGTTGCAAAGGGCCGTCTTGCATGCAGATGGAGTGTAAGCACGGAAGGTCTCAGATTGGACTGTACCGTGTGTCCATCTACACAACTGCGTACATGGACTGTACTGTGTGTCCATCTACACAACAGCATACTGGGCATGCTCACACACTTAGCTGTTGCAAAGGCCTGTCGTGCATGCAGATGGAGTGTACACACAGAAGGGCACAGTACAGAAGGGCACAGTAAGGTATAACTGTCCTCATGCAGGCGGTCACACATGCAGTGACCTGTACACACACAGCTGCCATCACAGCTGTCACAGGTGCAGGTCACACACATACACACTGCAGTGTACACTGTAGCTGTCAAGTCATCACCATGTTGTTGGTGCAGCAATACACAGCCTTACAGTACCACAACACCATGTGACACATGACCACTGGGCTGTACAGAGGTGTACACCAGCTGTGCAGAGTACACATGTACCAACAGGGATCCAACAGGTGTTATGCATTGCAATGATACCAGTATACATGAACAGGTCAGCTCAAGGCATACCACGGCCCTTACACAGCTGTGGCACATGACTGTTGCTGTACACCAATGAACACACGTCTGGATATGTCATACATGTGATTGTGTGGATGTGTGCATGGACTGCACACACACCACATACATACATAGCATAGCCTTTGATGTACCTTGTGCATAACAGTGGCCTAATCAATGCTACACAATCAAATGGAAGGTGGGTCCATGTCTGTTGAATGCT
>NC_056739.1:948709655-948825780 GCF_019279795.1 Protopterus annectens | reverse complement strand
TCAGCTGCCATTGATTGGCCATCGTGGGTTGATTGGTGTTGATTGCTCATTAGTACTCCAATTACCCTACTACTTTCCTTCTTTTCTTCCCCTGACCTTCCTGTTTGTGCTATTGTTCGCGGCGTGTGCATCCGATTACTGGGTTTCGAGCATGTTTTCATTCCCGTACACATGTGATTTTGGGCACCATGTGTGCTCTTAGCTAAATGATTCTATACCTTCCTCCCCACCCCTGTCCTGCAGCTTTGCTTAGCAATGGACAGGCCGGATTTGCATTGCTCCAATGTGCTTACTGCTACGGTGGCACACCCCTCTGCTGATGTCATGTATCTCCTCTGAGCCACTCCTCGGTGTTATAGCGCTGCGCCATATGGCACAATCTTCATCTGGCGGGACATTTGCGATTCAGTATTATCTGCCTCATTTGCATGGCATTGACTACTAATTCATAGTTACCGCGCCGGACACTATCGGTGAGCCCCAGCAACCCTTGCACCTTGGTTGTGGTGTACCATGCCTACCATTGTGTATTATGCTGTAAACCTGATTTCTATTACATTGCGATTTTATGACATTTTTATATTATTTCTTTATGTTACAGCTTCCGCACACATGCCCTGTGGTTGTGCTGTGCGTTACTGTGGACATGACATTAAATGTTGTTATTTACATGTTGTGCATCTTTTCTTATGCCATTGGCTATGTATTTCGCCATTGGCATATGTTAACGTTGTGATACCTGGGTCTGGCCTGCTTCCATAGCTCCGATGTTCTGTTTGGGAAAATGTAAACCGTGTTTTTTGGTTTACATTTCCGTGGGTTTACGCTATGCCTGCACCACTTCATGAATCACTATATGCCTTCCTTTGCATGGCGCGACACTGCGCATGGGGTGATTAGCATACCTAAGCCAGGGGCTGCGCAGTTCTGGCGTATGCCGGTAGTGCACATGGAATTGAATCGTACCTGAATCGCTTGATGGCCATATTTGGCATTATACCGCCTACGCTATGCCTGCGCCTGGCGCAAGCTTCATGAATCCCGGGGATAGTGTATAAAATCTGACTCTGGTAATGTCACAGCAAGATGGAACAATTGCTCCCCAAATTAAGGAGAAACAGGTGTAATGGGAAACATCTAATCACTTGCCACATGAAGATAATCTGGAAAATTCAGTAGGAAACCAGGACAAAAGTTCAGCTGGAATTACACAGTAAGGGAAGGAGCGGGAAACAGTAGCAACACTGATGCAGTGATAGGCTAGTGAGTTCCTACATGAAAGACCAATGGACAACACAATATGCAGCTGAAGACAATATGTCACAGGAACATGTTCACAACATTTCTGTGGAATTCCAACAGGAAATAAAGAACAAAAATGTACCTTCAGTTTAGAAGAAAATGATCTCAGGGAAGAGTCGCTTAATTTAATAGAGATTGATAGACATATTAAGACAGACTTTTTTACCTCTCCCGGTGAAAGTACAGAAGTATCAGGGAGGTCGATCCAACAGTTGGGACCGAAAGAAAAGAAAATTTTCGGAAGACAGTCCTCAGCAAAGGCGCCGACGGAAACAGTAAAGACTTTATGTTTTAATTTGTCTAATGTTGTTCTATCTGATTCAGATGTCAGTTTGTTGAATAGAGGGCTTACGTTTATTCCCTCGCAGGGCAGTAGCTTAAATGAACGCTGTGTAGACCTTAGGATGTTTGGAAGAAGTTTGGCTCTGAAGCTTTACTTTAAGGACAAAACTTGCTCTAGTGCATGCATTGTTGATACACCTGATCAATGCAAAATGAAGAGTGTTTTTCCCCCCCATTGCCTATGCACATTGAGTGTTTCATAAAATTATGTGAAGATGATTTATATGACTATTTGTATAATAGTAATAAGAGGAAATGTAGATATTTTAACATGAGTAGAAGTGAGAGTGAATCTTTGAAATCTTTGTCTGGAGCTAGCATTCTGACCATTAGACCAGTGGATAAAAGGGGGTGGGATTGTTCTTCTTGAAACTAAGGATTATGTTGCCAGCATGTGTGATATGCTTAGCGATGTTAAGACTTACGCACCTATTACTATGAGTAAGGTGAATGATATTCATACTATTGTTGAAGAATCTTTGTTTGATATGTTAATGTGTCAACAAATCACTAAAGAGACATATGATTTCTTCCATAAAGAGTATGTACGGATTCCTGTAATCAAAGGGCTCCCTAAAATGCACAAAGGCTTTGTCCCTCCACCAGTGAGGCCTATTGTGTCAGGTGATGGCTGGGCGACAGAAAATGTTTCTATTTATTTAGAAAAAGTTTTGAGACCCACTGTTGATAGGGTATCACATATTTTGAAAGACACATATCATTTGCTTGACTCATTTGAGCAACTAGAGGTCTATCTAGAGAAGGGTGCTCATGTATTAATTACTCTTGATGTAAAGAATTTGTTTACATCTATTCCCAATGATGTGGGGATTCAGGCGATCAGGAAGCTTATACTGACTGACACTAGGTTTAGCAATGACAAACAGATTCTTGTTTGTCAGTTGTTAGAATTGGTTTTGTCATACAATGTGTTCTCCTTTGGGAAACAGCTATACCACCAACAATGGGGAGTAGTCATGGGCACATCGTGTGCCAACACGTATGCCAACTTGGTGGTTTACCATTGGGAGAAAGAACACTTGTTTACCCATGAGATGTATAAGAAAATTGTTATATACAAGAGATTTGTAGATGATATTCTGATTGTATGGGAAGGCACTAAGGCAGAGTTTGAAAGCTTTCTTAGCTATTTAGAAAGTACTAGTGACTTTCTGAGGTTTACAATGGAAGTCTCCCATACTGAGATCAGCTTTTTGGATGTAAGCCTAAGTATTCAAGCTGGTAAGTTAGTCTCTACATTATTTAGGAAAGCTTGTTGGAAAAACACACTTTTAAGCTTTGACAGCATGCATCCTAGGCATGTATTTCCTGGAATTATTAGGAGTCAGTTTACTAGGTTGGATAGGATGTGTAAAGATGAAGTTAGGAAGTTGGAACAGATTGATTTGATGGAAGAACTATTTGTAGAGAGGGGATATGACAAGAAGATGGTCAAGGATATCAGATCAGAAGTCTTCCATCAGCCTCAGACATACCACCCTTCAAATAGAGTGACATATAAGGCCACTTGTCCCAGTAAGAAGGTTAGTGATAGGGTTCAATTAACTATCACATATACAAATGATTACACAGCTATAAGGAACATCATTTTGAATAATTGGAAAGCATTAACAGTAGATCAGTGTACACTACAATTAGTAGGTAACAAACCAAGTTTTGCTTACCGTAATCATAAGAACTTGAAAAGATTGTTATGCAATAGCTCTAAATCTGATGATGGGTTAGATCCAGGTAGAGTGGGGACACTTGGCACCTATCCATGTAGACGCTGCAATATGTGTACGTATATCAGCAAAGATCAAGTGTTCATTCATCCTTCATTTAACTACACATTTGCACCTAGGTTTCACGCTACTTGTGAAACGCAAAATTTGGTATACCTTGCCACGTGTGATATGTGTCCTGCCTTCTATGTAGGTCTAACCAAGAGACAACTAAAGAAGAGGCTTTATAATCACATATATGATATCTGACAAAAGAAGGACCAGAATGCTCTAGCTAAGCACATTTTTGCATTCCATGACCAAACCTTTAGTTTTAGAGTTCTCCAAATTGTGGCACAGAGTGAAAGAGGTGGGGACCACATGAATATTTTAGAGAAAGTAGAACTGGAGTGGATTTTTAAATTAAGAGCACATATACCCCCTGGTATCAACCAATATGTCTCACTTAAACCCATATTGAGATCTAGAAAGTAATATTTTGGTAAGGTTATATGGCTTAGACAGGGTGTTCAATTTTATAGTATGTATATATATATATATATATATATATATATATATATTGTTTACTATTCATGTTATGTATTTTAATATATAAAATGTGTGTGCCTTTCTGTTATCATTATCAATGCCATATTAATGCCATATTTGTGAGACTTTAGGTCATAATGTATGATATTTGGATGAGTTTTGTTTATTAAATATAGGTATTCGTTGTGATTTAATATAATGTTACTTAGGACGATGAGTTGTTGTTCATGATTGTCCTAAGTTAGATTATTACACCAATATAAATATCAACATTATAGCCATATATGTTTATTTTTCATTTCATTTTCATTTTATTTTTGTATATATATATATGTTTTAGTTCATAGCAGCTCATCAAGAGGGGGGCAGGGGTGCTATACCCAAGTAGATTATGCCCTATTTGGCACTTTATCGTGGTTGAGTTATACCTATGGATTAGTAGGTCTTTATACAGCAAGAAATATTTGATCACTGGCATACACCTTTAAATTTGTTTTTAAGATAGATTGAGTAATTGGTTAATTGATTAATTAGTTTATAGTTGTATTTAAACTGAGTGATTTTACTCTAATGTAGATCTGAGGAAGCGTACATTGTGGTACGCGAAAGCGCTTATCCTGTATCTTGTTCCTGAATAAATCGCTTTGTTTTGGAAGATTGGTTTATGGTCTTTGACCTACTTGCTAGACTTTTTTCGTGGTGAGTCCTACAGTGTTTATTTGCCAATATACTCTTCTTCATTCACGAGGAGACTCTCTGTGTGTGCTGCGGTATTTTTCTGTAACTGTTTCTACTTTTTACCGCACCACCCCACAAAATGGCTAATGCTTCTATAGAGTTACCATTTAATCCGGAGACGAGGACGTATGATGAAAAGTGGAATCACATCACTAAGCATGTTAATAATCCTTTATTGGCTCTGGATTTACAGCTCCCAGCCACAGTTCGTGATAGTGGTACTATTGACAACATTGAACAGTTTTATACTCTAACCAGGGAGTTAGAGAATGATGTACCAACGACTTGTTTGGCAGCGTAAGCATATGGAAGCCTGTATTCATTTTAAGATTGTCCCCAGAGGCATGAGGGTGCTGTGCATGCCTACTTATGGGGACAGTCATCCTGATCTACTTAAACAATAGCAAGAACTTAACTTAGACTTGAGCTTTAAATACATGAAACTCATTATAGATTATTTTTCCCCATTGGAGGAAGAGTTACTAGCTAAAATTGAACTTTCAAATCATGAGTTACGGGAACGCTTTAGCAACGAACTGTGTTTAAATAAATTGGATCATTTGTATGTGCAGATACAATCATATAGCGACAAGTTACAGTTAACCAAATATCACAAACTTCAAAGAGACCAAAGGGACTTTTCATTGGGCAATGTATTCATTTGGCTGAGACGTCCCAGCCCCAATGAGGGTGACGTAGGGTTGCATCATCACTCCACGTCCACTGAACATACACTTACCACCGTAGCAGCTAGTACTCCCTTGGAGCCAAGAACAGAGACACACATCCATAGTACTAGCTCCGATGGAGCTTTTGTTACTCCGCCCGAAGAGATACCTGTTACAACAACGAGTTTGTTGGCTTATACTCCTCTGCCCAATCAGGAGGCTAATCAGAATCAGATGGTGTATCATGAGAAGGGAGCTAAACCAAAAATCATTTTGTCGGATAAAGACACTTGTCGCCCTTTTTTACCTCTCCCGGTGAAAGTACAGAAGTATCAGGGAGGTCGATCCAACAGTTGGGACCGAAAGAAAAGAAAATTTTCAGAAGACAGTCCTCAGCAAAGGCGCTGACGGAAACAGTAAAGACTTTATGTTTTAATTTGTCTAATGTTGTTCTATCTGATTCAGATGTCAGTTTGTTGAATAGAGGGCTTACGTTTATTCCCTCGCAGGGCAGTAGCTTAAATTAACTCTGTGTAGACCTTAGGATGTTTGGAAGAAGTTTGGCTCTGAAGCTTTACTTTAAGGACAAAACTTGCTCTAGTGCATGCATTGTTGATACACCTGATCAATGCAAAATGAAGAGTGCCCCCCCCCTCCGTTGCCTATGCACATTGAGTGTTTCATAAAATAATGTGAAGATGATTTATATGACTATTTTTATAATAGTAATAAGAGGAAATGTAGATATTTTAACATGAGTAGAAGTGAGAGTGAATCTTTGAAATCTTTGTCTGGAGCTAGCACTCTGACCATTAGACCAGCGGATAAAGGGGGTGGGATTGTTCTTCTTGAAACTAAGGATTATGTTGCCAGTATGTGTGATATGCTCAGTGATGTTAAGACTTACGCACCTATTAATATGAGTAAGGTGGAAGATATTCATAATATTGTTGAAGAATCTTTGTTTGATATGTTAATGTGTCAACAAATCACTAAAGAGACATATGATTTCTTCCATAAAGATCATGTATGGATTCCCGTAATTAAAGGGCTCCCTAAAATGCACAAAGGCCTTGTTCCTCCACCAGTGAGGCCTATTGTGTCAGGTGATGGTTGGGTGACAGAAAATGTTTCTATTTATTTAGAAAAAGTTTTGAGACCCACTGTTGATAGGGTACCACATATCTTGAAAGATACATATCATTTGCTTGACTCACTTGAGCAACTAGAGGTTCATCTAGAGAAGGGTGCTCATGTATTAATTACTCTTGATGTAAAGAATTTGTTTACATCTATTCCCAATGATGTGGGGATTCAGGCGATCAGGGAGCTTATACTGACCGACACTGGGTTTAGCAATGACAAACAGATTCTTGTTTGTCAGTTGTTAGAATTGGTTTTGTCATACAATGTGTTCTCCTTTGGGAAACAGCTATACCACCAACAATGGGGAGTAGCCATGGGCACATCGTGTGCCAACACATATGCCAACTTGGTGGTTTACCATTGGGAGAAAGAACACTTGTTTACCCATGAGATGTATAAGAAAATTGTTATCTACAAGAGATTTGTAGATGATATTCTGATTGTATGGGAAGGCACTAAGGCAGAGCTTGAAAGCTTTCTTAGCTATTTAGAAAGTACTAGTGACTTTCTGAGGTTTACAATGGAAGTCTCCCATACTGAGATCAGCTTTTTGGATGTAAGCCTAAGTATTCAAGCTGGTAAGTTAGTCTCTACATTATTTAGGAAAGCTTGTTGGAAAAACACACTTTTAAGCTTTGACAGCATGCATCCTAGGCATGTCTTTCCTGGAATTATTTGGAGTCAGTTTACTAGGTTGGATAGGATGTGTAAAGATGAAGTTAGGAAGTTGGAACAGATTGATTTGATGGAAGAACTATTTGTAGAGAGGGGATATGACAAGAAGATGGTCAAGGATATCAGATCAGAAGTCTTCCATCAGCCTCAGACATACCACCCTTCAAATAGAGTGACATATAAGGCCACTTGTCCCAGTAAGAAGGTTAGTGATAGGGTTCGATTAACTATCACATATACAAATGATTACATAGCTATAAGGAACATCATTTTGAATAATTGGAAAGTATTAACAGTAGATCAGTGTACACTACAATTAGTAGGTAACAAACCAAGTTTTGCTTACCGTAATCATAAGAACTTGAAAAGATTGTTATGCGATAGCTCTAAATCTGACGATGGGATAGATTCAGGTAGAGTGGGGACACTTGGTACCTATCCATGTAGACATTGCAATATGTTTAGGTATATCAGCAAAGATCAAGTGTTTATTCATCCTTCATTTAACTACACATTTGCACCTAGGTTTCACGCTACTTGTGAAATGCAAAATTTGATATACCTTGCTACTTGTGATATGTGTCCTGCTTTCTATGTAGGTCTAACCAAGAGACAACTCAAGAAGAGGCTTTATAATCACGTATATGATATCCGACAAAAGAAGGACCAGAATGCTCTAGCTAAGCACATCATTTCATTCCATGACCATACCTTTAGTTTTAGAGTTCTCCAAATTGTGGCACAGAGCGAAAGAGGTGGGGACCACATGAATATTTTAGAGAAAGTAGAACTGGAGTGGATTTTTAAATTAAGAGCACATACACCCCCTGGTATCAACCAATATGTCTCACTTAAACCCATATTGAGATCTAGAAAGTAAATATTTTGGTAAGGTTATATGGCTTAGACAGGGTGTTCAATTTTATAGTATGTATATATATATATATATATATATATATATATATATATATATATATATATATATATATATATATATATATATTGTTTACTATTCATGTTATGTATTTTAATATATAAAATGTGTGTGCCTTTCTGTTATCATTATCAATGCCATATTAATGCCATATTTGTGAGACTTTAGGTCATAATGTATGATATTTGGATGAGTTTTGTTTATTAAATATAGGTATTCGTTGTGATTTAATATAATGTTACTTAGGACGATGAGTTGTTGTTCATGATTGTCCTAAGTTAGATTATTACACCAATATAAATATCAACATTATAGCCATATATGTTTATTTTTCATTTCATTTTCATTTTATTTTTGTATATATATGTTTTAGTTCATAGCAGCTCATCAAGTGGGGGGCAGGGGTGCTATACCCGAGTAGATTATGCCCTATTTGGCACTTTATCGTGGTTGAGTTATACCTACGGATTAGTAGGTCTTTATACAGCAAGAAATATTTGATCACTGGCATACACCTTTAAAGTTGTTTTTAAGATAGATTGAGTAATTGTTTAATTGATTAATTAGTTTATAGTTGTATTTAAACTCAGTGATTTTACTCTAATGTAGATCTGAGGAAGCGTACATTGTGGTACGCGAAAGCGCTTATCCTGTATCTTGTTCCTGAATAAATCACTTTGTTTTGGAAGATTGGTTTATGGTCTTTGACCTACTTGCTAGACTTTTTTCGTGGTGAGTCCTACAGTGTTTATTTGCCAATATACTTTTCTTCATTCACGAGGAGACTCTCTGTGTGTGCCGCGGTATTTTTCTGTAACATATTAAGACAGATGAAAGAAATAGATTAAAAAAAATCAGTAAGACCCAAAATGTTAGACATCAGAGAAAACTAATAAACACAGTAATCAAGACTATTAGAAGAAATTCATGTGATACAGCAGCAGTAAATAGGATATATTACTGTGCAGCAAAATAATAGATAAAGTCTTACTACAAAAACACAAGGCAATAAGGGAAAGAAGGAAAGAAATCAAATGCCATCATGGAGGTATCAAATAGAGAAAACTTTAAAGCAATTAAGACAAAAAGTGCCACTCTTAGAAGAGTATAGAAGATGGAACACATCAACAAAAATACTTAGAAGGCTAGACATCATAAAAGCAATGCACAGTATCAGAACAGACCAGGATCTATTGTACACTATTGCAAATAATAAACTAGGCTAAAGATATCAGCACAGGTAGCAAAACTTAGAAGATATGCAGATAAACATAAAGAAAAAATTCAAAATAATTCATTGATGACCCAGAAATGATTTATAGAGAATTGGAAAACAAGGCAAAAGGAATAGAAACACCACAAAAAAAGAAGAAATAGACACATTTTGGAGAAATATCTATGAAAATCATGTAGAACACAACAAATATGCTGAATGGATAAAAGAAGTAAAACAAACAGTAAGAAGTTCAAATATACAGAATATAAAATGGGATGAAGTAACGGCCAGAGAAACATTCAAAATTAAGAAAAACTCCTAACTGGAAAACCCCAGGCCCAGATGCAGTACCTAACGTCTGACTAAAAGTATTAACATCTTTACACAAAGATTTAGTCCTGAGTAAGCACTTCTCATATGCGCATCCCAGACAGACACCAACATGGTTAACGATAGAAGGGAGTCACCATAATTATCTAGGGGGATTCCTTCTGAATTGTCAGACGTACACTGGATATTAGTTGAAAGGGTAGAAAGGCACACAGGAACATTTCAGTCAAAAGAAAAGAAAAGAAAAAGCATCTGATGTCCAGGCCTTCTTGCATGGGGTCCTGGAAGATAATTTTGCCAATTGATTGTTCAGAGAAGAGACAAAGAGGTCTGCTTGAGGAAGTCCTCACAGATGAATCAAATCTGTGAAGACCCCCAGATCTTGTTTCCATTTGTGAGAGTCAGCCATAGTCCTGCTCAGATTATCAGTCACACAGTTTTGCTCTGACATAATATAGGATGTCTGTAGAGTGAGACTGTGCTCTGGTGCTAAATCCCAAGCTAACATGGCTAGTCTACAAAGGAGGCATGGCCTAGTTCTCACCTCGCTTGTTGATGTACCATATCAATGTGATATAGTCTATAGTCACTTGAAGAGGTCCCAGAAAGACCAAAGATGGTTCAGAGAACTGTGTGCCTTGATTAGGGCAGGCATCTCCTTGATATTTATGTGCTTGTGTCTGTCCTTGGTGTCCCTCACCCCCTGAACTCTTATCTCTCCTGAAACTGCTCGTCAAGCAAAGTCTGAAGCATCTGCGTTGACTGTTTTGGAACAAGGAGAGACAAGGGGTGACATTGATTTAAGGATATCTTTTGTCTACAGCAAGCAATTTCTTTTCTGACAACCCCCAGTACCGGGATCTAAAAAAATAAAGAGTGATAATGCTGGGACCAAAGAGATTTCAGATACCACTGTATCTTCATCATGTGGAGTCTTGCAAGGGGAATCATGAGAATCATAGATGCCATGAGAACAAAAATCCTGAGGTATTTCCTGGCAGTAAGTCTAAGTGGAAAACCTTTGAAATAGATTTAAATAAAGATCTATTTTTATTTTCCTGTGGAAGAAAAGCTCTTTGAACTTAGGTATCTAGTTGACATCCCAGGAACAGAGTCCTTTATGAGGGATTCAAGAAAGGCTTTTTAATATTCTCTTGGAATCACAGTTTTGCAAAAGATCTCTTACCCAAGAGAGAGATTCCTGACATTTTGAAAAAGACTCTGGAAAGATATGCAAGTATTCTAATTATGGAAAAATGTGGATACCCTGTAGCCTGCAATGAGCTATAACTTGAGCTAGACAATTTGTGAACAGTACCGGTGCAGTGAGTAATCCAAAGGGGAAGGCTGAGAACTGATAATGTGATCCAGACACACAAAACCTTAAGAAACACCTGAGGTCTGGATAAATAGGAATGTGGTGTTAAGCATCCTTTAATTCTAATGTTAGCAGGAAACGTGAAAGAAGAAGAGGCAACATGTTGGAAAGTGACATCATTTTGAATTTAGGCACTGTCACAAAGAAGTTTAGAAAAGAAGGTCCAGAATTGTTCTCCAATATTTTCTTTCTTTGGGATTAGGAACATCCTTGAATAAAACCTCTTCCTTACCCGACAATGAGCAACTGATTCTATCACTCCCTGGGGCAGCATATGATGAAGAACAGGTAGAAACAAAATATTTTGATTGGTAGGATAAGAAATGACTCCTGGAAAGGAGGAATTTCCTCCCACTATCATCTGCAACCCCGATGAATGATTTTCAGAACCCATTTGTCTGAAGCAATCTATTGCCAAAAAGAAAACAGAGATTCAGACTTTCTGGAAAAGAAAAGTGGGCATGGTCAGAGGGGATCACAAAGTCCCTTAAACAGTCATTCAGACTGGTTGGAATGTCCTCGGTTTTATTTTTATTAGGTGGTTTGAAACTTCTTTTTGAAATCTCCTTGCCACTTCTTAAATGTCTTTTTGCATAAATTGTGTTGAGACTGTTTATTTTATCTTTGCCAAAATTGGATGAGGAGAAAGAAAATCCTTTGTATAGTTTTTGGAAAAGGAAGGCAGGAAAATCTTGGAAATTTCATGCATGGATCAGCTTACCTCATTCATCACATTTTTTGATCATCTCTGCAGCAGACGGACCAAATGCTAAAGATTATATAATCTCATTTTCACATCATCTGGGACGTACTGAGAATACCATTAACCAAACATCCATAAAACAGTACCAATGGCTATAGCCCTGGAAGAAGTATCGATAGAGTCATACATACACTGCATACAATGGGAAGTGTAAACACCAGAGGAATCTGTAATAAAAGATGAGTGGTCTGAGGCACAACAAATGGCCACTAGCCTGCTGGGGTGGCAAAAGCCTGTTTGCTTAACTTTATTTTTTTATGGCTGGAAGATGGACTGAAACTCTGTTCCATGGTCAAGCCAAAAATGATGCCACTATCCTGGGGAAAACAAGCAATAAATGCCAGTAAAACTACCAGTCAACCAAAGTTACTGTTTGACAGAAAAAAAAAGAGTAAAAAGCACTTTCAAACACTATGGCAGCCACACAATGTGAAAAAAAAAACAATTTCTCCACAGAAAACTTTTTATCAGTTAGTTAACACTAATTTTAAAACACAGAAACAATGAGTGGTCCATTTAAAAGTATGTTACAGTCTTATGACAGTCCATTAAAACACAGCACTCCTAGCTTTAAAATGAATTTCCTAAATAGAAAGGTAATAAAACATTATTAAAATTTAGAAAATGGAAGATTTTTTTCCCCCAGTGGGAACTTCTCTACCCAGCTAAGGAAAGCACAAGCCCTCAGCTGATCCTGGCAAGCCTCAGATGAGAGTACGCTTTGGCAGCAGGAAAACACTAAAGGGCCTTGCACCAGGATTTGTCTTTTAGCTCTGGTCGAACAGCTTGACAGTTTGAGCACATGGCAGGTGCTCTGAAACATTGTATGCTGTTTGGCTTTTATATCTTTGGCAGGATATATCCCATAAAGCTATAGGTACTACAGCAATGGTCAACATGAAGAACATCTACTTAACTTCTGACAAATAATTGCTTTCCAATCTAATTCTATTTTCAGTGCTGGGTAGACTGACATTTGGAGACCATTAGATCTGTCTTGTAAAAACGTGATATATGACTGCCAAAAGCAAAGTGCTACTTAAATACCAGTGGCGTGTTTAGGCCTGGGCACAGGGGCATGTGGCACTCCCTTTTTAAAGCTGTTGTACACCTGTGGCATAAAAAAGTAAAAGAAATGTACTGTTCTTTTGTTGAAATTGGAAAATATATAGTTAACATAATACACTTTTCCATTTCAACCAGTGGCAGTGGATCTACCGGGAGTGCTAATACTCCCCCAATATGCCCATTTACCTCTTAACTGTATCACTTTTGAAGGTCCATTCTGTTCTTCAGTCTTCCTGTGTGTGCTTTGCAAGTGTGTCTCCTGAAATACTATTGAACCGAAGATTAGTTCCTTGACAGCTGATTCTCAGTCCAATCATGTTCCAGAAGCCATAGTTATTCTGCTCAGAAGTTACGGGAAGTGAAAGGAAGAGGGCTGACAATAGTCATTGATAAAAACTGCTAAAACATCCAGAACCATAGGGCGACTGCCCTTTCCCATTTTGTCAGGAGGCTTCTACAAAAAAAAATCACTCTGCGGTGGTGGCTTAAGGAGGACCATGCATGGACTCCAATTAAGAAGTAAGTACATTCTGCACTCGCGCGCAGAATTTAAACTAGCCGTTAACTTCTGTTGAAAGAAGGTAAGTGGCCATTCCCATCCGTTGAGAGTGAGTGAGTGAATGCGAGCAGTGAGAAGGTAAGTGTGTGTCTGTCTGTGTGAGAGAGCAGCAAGAAGGTAGGTATGTGTGTGTGTGTGTGTGTGTGTGTGTGTGTGTGTGTGTGTGTGTGTGTGTGTGTTTATTACATACCTCTCAACTGTCCAGATTTAGCCTCATAGTTTTGGTCTGTATCTCGTAAGAAAATATTGCTTCAAGGAAATGGTGGTGACCAAGTATAATGGCTTCCCAGACTAATTCATGAAGAGAATCAGGGAAGATAGTCAACATTACTTCAGACCTATATAATAAGTGGTAGAATAGAAGGAAAAGTGGACAGTGTATGGTACTAGTTTCTTCAGGCATACTGCTTGGACTAAAATGTTTCAGTCAGCATTTATGTATGTGTGTAAGTCTAAAACCAATGGGGCAAAAGGTGCTGGAGTTGCACCAAATCAGGGATAAAAAAATAGCAGATGAATTCTAGCAGTGCTTCAAACAAAAAAACAAAGGAAAGCTGGGCAAGTGGTATTATGGTACAAAAGTATAAAATGGGGGTGGGGGTTCAATTCTACTAGACAGTGTTCTTTTTGTACAAATTCCATTAATTTCAAAGCTACCTAGAAGTGATTTTTCTCTTAAAATGAGGAAGCATATTTTGGATACATGTATTTGCCAAACAGAGGGGAGTCTATCTCCTATCCCTTACAACAATTTTAGGGACATATAATTGTAGCTTCTGGCATGACAAAAAGACATGGAACAGCATATGGCTGAATATCACTGCTACTAAACCACCTACATGCTTTACAATGAAAAAGCATTATTTATTTCATCTTATTCTGTTTGTTAATGGGGCAAGATCCACTAAGCTTATTTGCTTGTTATCAGTCTTGAACCTCTGGATTAGTTATATGGATACACCATAGTCACAAAGTGTGAAAGTTCCTCAGACACTCTTTCACCTTAAATCCAACTTTTCTCTTTCCTCCCTAGAAGGCACCACTATTTCCCCTGCCTCACACAACAAACTCTTTGGGGTGATAATTGATGACCAACTAAAATCTGACTTGCACACACAAATAGCCATCAAAAAAAAACACCAAAAACTTGAGCTACTTTATAGGAAAAAAAATCCTCACTACTGCCACTAAATGCACTCTTGCACATGCATGTCTCTTACCCAGTCTTCTATATGCTTCCCGCATCCTTACCAATATCCAACTTACCTCAATGCAGAAACTGGGAAAAACATACAACAAAATTGCCAGATTTATGCTAAACCAACCACTCTCTTCACATCACTGTGTATCACTAAACTCCACACTACCTTTTCCATACTCGACAACCCCTCTGCCTGCCCTATTCTCACCTCCCATGCCCCCCCCGCCTCTCCAGAGTGCTGATCAGCATCTTCTCTCAGTTTATAAACCCAAAAGGAATATCAGCAAATTACTTTACAAACACTCTGTCTCACTAAATTGGAATAAACTCCCTCTCCATATTGGATCCAACCTTTCCATTTCCTGTTTTAAAAAGGAGCTTAAATCCCATCTACTAAACTTGAAATGATGCCATTGCATTGACCACACATAGTCTTAATCTCTCCCACTGTATAACGTGTTGCATCTCCTAACTTTCTTTCTCTGTTAGTAACTTCTGCTTAAACTAATCTCCTAAATCCTCAGCTGTACTACTATAGCCCTACTATAACCCCCTCCCATTCTCCACACTACCCCCCACACTTCCTATCAATGACTATACATTGTCCTTCTTTTGAACAATGATTATCTTGTTGTTTTTACTCTCATGTATAGTAAATTTTACTCCACTACTATCAGTGCAACCCTTAATGTTCATCATTTTTTTTCTTTTGTTTTTCACTTTATAATTAATTTTGTATTTGCAGTGCTGTTTTTAATAGTTTTTGTCCTGTATGTTTATCTTTGCTTATGTTTGCTGGGGGTCTTTCTCCTTGGGTCTCCACTGAAAATGGGTTTGTTTGCAAACTCAGTTGGACTAACCCAGTTAACAAATGTGAAATAAATAAATAAATAAATAAATAAATAAATACATTTAGACCGAGGGAGTATTCATCATAGGCTGTGTCTTGGGCAGTACGGTGTTTGTGGGTTTTTCTTCATTCAGATGCTGCTGCAAATAGTCATTCCATCTGTCTTTGATGCCCTGTGAACTGGTGAACAGTATTTATTAATGTTCTGATTAAGTGTTGCATAAATTGCTTACTGGCCATTTTATTCTATTATCAGCTGAGTATTCTGCATATTTATGTGTCTGATTTTTTGTTATTTTTTTTATTTTTTTATTATTTTTTTTTTTTGTTCTATCACTTATCAGAAGGAATAGAGGAAGTTCCGCAGTTCCCTTGCTAATTTTTTTCACTAGTCAGTATTAATAGCAGCTTGGGTCTCCCCTGAAAAAAGGCCATTGGCCTAGTGGAACTAACCTGCTAAACAAAGTGTAAACAACTGAATAAAATATAAAAATAAGTTTCTATGACTTTTTATAAACATTTTTTTAGGAAATCAATTGATATTGATATCTTACTAGCCCCTAACAGAATAGAATGTATTCATATTAAAAACATATTTTGATTTAGTAAAACTAAGCCATTTGTACAGTAACCATGAAAACCACCACTGTTTCCTGACAATACCAAAAGAACATGAATGGCTATTGAATATAAGCAAAATACAGACATTAGCTGTAACAGTTTGGCTCATTTAATTGAAATAGTGGTAGTATTGAATGTTTAAAAAATAAAAGATCATATTCTTCCCTGACCAGACCCCTCCAAGTTCTCCTTTCCCCACCATTTCATAACATATTTACCCAAGGCTTCCTAATTCTCAAGATGTTTTCCAAGCACCTTTATATAGGTCCTCTCCTCCTCTGACATAATTTCCAGTGACAGTATAACTACTGAGTAGGAAGTTTTCCAATCCTTAACTTCTTAATATTGTAAAACAAACAAAAGTAAATTACATGAGATAACAATTTCCCATTGGTAAGGGCTGCTTTACTGAATGCCAGAACTACAACTGCATAGGTGATTTAGAAGTTAATATCTCTACTTTTGCTGAAACATGTTCTATGACTGCAAACTGAGTCCCCCAATGATGTAAACATATCACAGAAGGGGCTGACACAGACAAATGATTGGTGCCAAAGTCACAGACTAAAAATTAAATGCAAATAATCACCTCATTATCCACTTTGGCAAAGAAGTAGCCCCTGTTAATTATGATATACATTGCACCCATCTAAGCTCAAACCCAATGGTGCAAGACTTGGCAATACAGGTTGATAGCAGTCTAAACTTTGATTGCCATGTGCCCATAGTGGTAAAAGAAACCTACATTGCGCATCTCATAAATAAGGGCAACACATCCAAGACTAAGGAGGTTATAACTCTGCTGTACTCGACCCTTATCAGACCACTAATTGAGTGCAATGCTCCTTTCTGTATGTATCTCAGACACCTGCAGCAACTGGAGAGACCATAGAGGTTTCTAACTAAGAGAATTCAGGACCTCCAAAACAAGACTTACATGAAAAGACTGAAAGCCCTGTCACTGTACTTTGTATTGTACAGGCTGCTGACAGGCAACCTGTGCCTGGCCTACAGAGCAGTCTGTGACTCTGCCCTAATGGAAATGTTGCACATCTTCAAATCAAATGGAACAAGTCACTCACTCCCGAGATTTCAACCTAGCTTATAACATTAACAAAGCATGTTGGAGAGACAGATACCTCTCTCAGAGATTGCCACTCCTCTGGAATAAGCTCCCACTTCACGTGAAGCAGAGCTCCTCAATGACCCTACTTAAGTGCAACCTGTCACCATAAACTGACTCTGAGGGTGGCACCTATGTCCCTCAAGGACAGGGGTAGTTGGTGCTGATCATAGAATTGCTCTGCTAACAATAACCATCTAACTATGGTCAGTTAGGGTACATGGGTGTTTTACATGGCTAGGCTTGTAAAGGCCATAAGGCCATTAGCCTAACAACCTCCTATGAACTTATGATTAACTCCTGGCCCTCTGTCACTATGTTGACTTTGCAGGTTATTGACAAGTCTAGATGGATTGTGTTAGTGAACTCTGGTTCCTCCCAAAGACGAAAACTGTTTGCATGACTCAGTAAACTATCCATATGTATAAATCTGTTTATTCACCTGAGCAAGAAGTGTTCCTTGCCAGTCCATTTGCAGCTACTGACCATAACTTGGTTACAAAGACAACACAGATGCAATGAATATGAGCAGCTTGCAGTAACCATCTGCACTATTTTTGAAAGGAAATGGATTACAGTGAGTGTACTCTGCTAATGCAGACACAACAGTAACACACAAACTTCATTCAGATGATAACCTTTTATATTCTGATTCTCATAAATAGTTAGTTTTGAAAAGTGACCACAGAGTTTCCTAGATAATTTTCCATTTAGTGATGATGAATAACTAATAGTTATTTGATAGAGTGACAACATGAAGGAGAAAACAGCTATTTTATTTCTGTGAATGGCCAGCATGACCCAACAGTAGGTATCTTACGGTATTGTAGCATAGACCATAGTTTTTCTTCTGGTTACAGAGTTCTTTACATAATGGACTGTTTCCTTTCTCAGAGGATTCAGAAATGTGGAAATTGCTGTATTTTACTTAAGAAATAAAATAATCAGAAAGCCACAGTACTTGACTAAAACCCACACTAGTGGATTACAATATTATTAATTTCACTTTTAGTATTCAGTCAAGTGTATTTTATAAATGGATGTATAAATTATGAATATTGAACACTGCTCTTCTCAGTCAAATGTGTTTTTTCTGCAGGACAAGCCCCCTTGTACCTCCCAACATTATAAATACAAACTCAGACTGCCATACCTCAAAGAAAAGGGAATATTCAAGAAATCTCAGACTTAGTGTGTAATGTGTGTGTGTGAATGTGAAAAAAATGACAACTTGGATACATTCAAAAATATGCAGTAGGCTTCCACTGGTTCACTAAACTTCATAGCAAAGTGATAAAATCTCGCTGCCAGCAAGGGACTGTAAATAAAAGGAACACATAGAGGAAGCTATCGGCATTCCTGCTGTGCAACTAATATTCCGTCAAAAATGGTGAAACATGAACTCTTAGTTGAAAAGCTGACTGAATGTAAACAATTGGGTCACGTAACTTAAGTAGATACCAAAACAAATTAAACAGTTGAAAATGTGTCACGCTCTTCCTTTAAGCAGAGCTTGAAAGGAGGCGCCAAAGTGGTACAGTTGAGTACCTCGTTTGCCACTTTACTACATAACTGAACACATACATACATACATACATAATATTATGTATTGCATTATTTTTTAAAGGCAAGTACTTTATTTGTCTATGATAGGCTCTCATATGAAAAATCACATGGATTAGCACTACCATCTTTTTTTTTTTTTTTGTAAGAAAACTAGTCCCAGCACACACACGTTTTAACTTTTGAAAATGTAAATAACATTGATTCTCCTTTCTGTCAATGGTGAGTGTGCTGAGGGGCCGTGGTGAATTGACTGTATGTTGGCATAGGCACGAATCATTTGGAACTCTGTTCCACTCTGTCTGACTACTTCTACCAAGGTCCATCCATTTATATTTTTTTTATTTTATAATAATTTTGATGCTCTTTTCCTTTGGGAAATCCCATTTTATCCTTAACATTCACTGCTCCTCCAGTATGACAGACCTTAAGTACCAATTGCAGACATAAAATTGCATGTGCATTGACAAAAGTCTTAGAAGATAGACCCAGTGCAGCCTACACTTACTACCTCACTGTCTCATTGCTATGATGGTGCTCTTGTGCAGGAGAAGTCACTTAGAATGGTCCATTTAGTTCAAAGACATATGGTGGTGTTCTGTATTTAGGCTGTATTCAATAATCATACATTCCCTTATGGGTATTGTTATATCCCCTCTCTGTTTATAACTTGATTTAATCCACAAGGTCTACTTGCCTGCTTGATGGCTGCCATTTTGAGAGGAATTGAGCTGACTTAGCAAATGGAGACTGATGTTAAATTTACATGCTTTGTGGACTAATCTAGGTACAAGAAGGGCACACTTACAGTTTAAAACTTTAGGGCAAGCCTGCTATAATAAATTAGTAACTACAAAATTCCCATCCAAAATTCAACATTTCTGAAGACTTTTCTTGCAGAGTCTGTGTAGTGATTTTTGTAAAATGTGAGGTATGAATGAATATCAACTGTGTCAAATGTGTATGTATGTATGTATTCTTGAAGAGCTTTGTGCAAATGTGTCTATTTTTATGGGGGATGTGAAAGAGCTGCAACATCTAATCCCATATGGTGCACAGTTTAATGTTTATATGATATTGGAATAGATGCTTGTGTAAAATAATGTGCCGACTTTATTATACAGTAAAAGTTTGAAAGCTGTAAAGTAGTACTTGTGTTGGCTTGAGAAGTTCTGCGCATGTTTATTGATGCAGTTAAACCTAATGCAGACATGCTTGATGAATGAGTAAGAACAGAAAGGTGAAAAAAGGTTGTAGCAGCAGTACTGAATCATTCATTACAACTTTTAAACATTCAGAGGAGGCTTGCATGATGACGGAATCTTTTTGATTAATTCATGATATACATATTTGTGTTACATAATTAAATCATACCTTTAAAAAACTGAAGTTAATTGATTGTGTGGCTTTCTGAAATCAAAATATTTGAACACTGATTTCTTTATTGTTACTATATACTTAGTTGTTAAACATTAATTTAGATGTATATGGGGAAGAAAGGGGTTTTGATTTCTGTAAATTCTGCCAGCAGTATAAAATCGTGCTTGCAGTGTTTTAACTGAAGAAAAGAAAGTGAAAACTAACTTTTCACTTTTCACAAGCAGACAGTTTTAACACATTTTGCAGATATGCAAACTAAATAAACAGCAGATGTTCTAAACATTTATGCTGTCTTGAATGTGTGTATCTGTGTGTGTGTGTTTGTGTGGGGGGGTAATCACTTGAAAAAATATTTGGAGCTCTGAGAAATGCAATATTTCCATTAAAGTCATAGTGATACAGGTATAGTCTTGATTGTGCCAGAAACAAAGGAGTGTGTGACCCAACTAGTCACTTGCATTGCTAAGGGTGCCCTGTTCATTATAGCAGTACTGTAATATAGGGTGAGGAAGGATATGTATGTATTGCAGTGTCATGGTATTTTGCAGGGAATTGCATTATTTTCATATGACCCATACACAGTTGAACTCTGTTTTAAGTTTCTACAATGTCCTAATAATTCACCACCCTTTCTGTGAAATCAGTTTTCCTAACTGGGTTAAAGCTATGAGAAGTAAGTTCACCCTGTTGTTCCCAGTTTGAGTTCTTCAATAATAGTTTGCCTGTTTGCTGATTATGAGTAAGTCATGTAGTCAGATAGTGTTCTTTGCTTACCTGTTATAATATGCACTTGTATTTAGTGGATTTACTGGTTAAAAAAAATCCTTGCATCTCTTTTGAGACATCTATGCCCTCCAGATTGTTTAGTACACTAAGCCTTCCTGCTCCAGTTTATCTTCTTTTGCAAAATGTAGCACCAAAGTAAGGTTAGTAGCACAGTGGTGTAGTGCTGCTGTCTTATAGACCTTTTCTGCAGTTCACTTCTTGGATGGGCTGTCTCCTGAGTAGAGCCTACATGTCTTTCCTGTGTCAGTGCTGGGTTTTCTTTTTGATGCTTTGATTTCCTCCCACATCCCAAAGACATGCTGTAAGTGAATTGGCAGTCCTCTAAACTGCTTGGGTGAGAGAGTGTGTATGTGTGTGTCTGTGTGTTTGTGTGTTCAGTTCAAAGGAATTTTATCAAAGTAGTAATCATTTGCTTGATTTGATTGCAGATAATTTTTGAATTTTATAATGTACTCTTCCCTTTAGAGACTAGTTTCTAAACTGATATCTTCAGGTAATCTGGAGATAATCTCGGTATGCTATGGTTCCTGTAACTTTAATTTCTCCTTTGATGGCCATTTATCCTTTCATGTGTCTTGCTGTACTTAGTTCCACCTATCTTTCAGGGTGCTTGTTTACTGAGATATGGAAATACTGCATATCCTAATAATTATTAGGTCATGTCATCTGTTTTAGAGTAAAATGTGGGTATATTTTGAGTCATTTTTAGCTCTCATTTTTTTAAAACTTTGTTTCTGAGTGATAGCATCCTACAGTCATAGTGAAGTTAGAGGAGTTATGATGTTAGGTATACAAATTTCCTAGTCCAGATTTTTGGTTGGCTGTATCTGCTTTCCAAGGGCCTTTGCTATATTTTAATGTCTGCAGGTTGAGAGGTATTGTGACCTCACTTTGTTTAGGTATGTTTCATGCTTTGTTGGTGACATAAAAGGAGGTTGGTAATTGGCTATTATGTAGTAGCTTATCTTATTTACATTAATAATACATGGAGTATTACTAGGTCATTATTTCACTATATAAGCCTAGATATGATGGAGTTCTGCAGGAATATAGACAACCCTCCACCAGCCACGGGGACTTTCAAAGTAGTAGACATTGAAATCAAGCAGGAAGGGTGTGTTCTCAGCACATATGATAACATCATATGACTCCTAGCTGATCTGTAAATGTGACACACTCACTTTAAATCATTTCATCACCTGTCAAATGAGGTGAAAAGTTTGCAATGTAAAAAAAGTGATATTGATACTGGCACATAATGTTTTAACAATAACAAGCAAAAAGAATCCACAACATGCTTACATCCCAGCTATAGAGTGGTACTATTTAATCTACAGTAGGAATTTTGTCTGTAGTGGCTAACATGATTAAATTCCTCAGCTCTGTGAATGCCTTCAGTTATTTCAATGTCCAATTGCCTCTGACTGAGTGTACAAGAGGGTAAAACAGCCTATCCACAACTACCCCAGTTGTCTACTACATTTGTTTACTGTACTACAGTTATTTTAGGTATCACAAGATACTTTTTATTGTCAATTATGAGCATGAAATTTGTATTAGACGTCATCCATACATTTTTCTCTCTATCGGTTGAATGTGTATTGCTTTCTTTTCACACGTTAGAGCATCTTAAGGTGATCTTTTCACATGGCCAAAAACCAGTGTCCCACTTTATTACTCCAACCCCAGTAGTTGACTAAAAAGACTGCGCACCCCCTTTCACAGATTCCTGGATCCGCCACTGAATACTACCCTGACCATTCTTTCTTTTAATGTAAAGTTATTTTAGAATAAGTGTTTTATCCTTAACTTTTTACTCTTAATATATATTACCTGGGTAAATCCACAAAGCACAGGCCTGTGTTCAGAGTTGTACAGGAAGCAATGTCTGATTACATTACCTGCTTTGTATTATACAGTAGGCAAAATGAAGCTCAGGGAATTGAACCTTGGACCTCAAAATGAATCTCATTAACAGTTCATATCCTTAACACTTTGCATAACTTTCTGATATAATATTATTAATCATAGTTTCAGTGTTATCATTTATTTTTGGTTTGAATTAATTGAGATCTGTTAGCTGTTTGAAAGCCCAATTTCAAAGCATAATTAGATAAAATATACAATACTATATCAAAACTGTTATAATTCTGAAAGATGTGAAGAACATGAAAAACATTAACTTTTGTGATACATACACTTAACATACCATTATTATAAAGTTATTATAAAGTTTGTGTACTTCCCGTGTCATTAAAACCTATTTGCTGTTTGATTTCAAATCTGAGCCTGAGATATTTTATAATGTTTCTTTGGTTTATTGTTGTACTAGCTGTATTTATTAACCAATTTCCAGTAATTATTTTGCTGTATAGTTTACAAGTTTGCAAGTTGCTTGTTGAACTGATGTGTGTGCTTTCAGCAAGTGTTAAATTGCATACTGCTTGTCATCCTTCAGATATTTGCAGGTATTCAAAAGGTAGGATCGGCTAATCATATCATAATTTACAGTGGTATCGTATAGGTATTTTAACTGTGCCACACCACCACATAGATATTTATTTGATTAGTTCATAAAGAGTGAGAGTGCTGAGATATGATGATTTTAAGATTCTTCATCTCTATAGAGAAGATAAGATGGATTGTTTTGTGAGTCTGCTTCTGTAGGGAGGGGCAATGCAGTGGGATATAATTATTTTGTTTCCAGTTTGCTCATTAGCAGATGTCCAACTCCTTTCTCTGAAATGTCATTTGTTTGAATGTTGACAAGAATAAGACTTTTATTTGTACAAATGTAACATAGAATACAGTGTCATTTTTAACAGACATTGCTTTTCTACTTACAGAAATCTCTGACTTAAGGGTTAGACTTCTCAATACTTGGGTTCTGGTTCGGGATACTTTTAGATTTATGGATAGGTTTAGGGTTATTGTAACCATTTGGTTTAGGGTTAGGGTTATGCATTTGCTTTAAAAATAGTGTTATGGTTGGATTTAAGGTTATGTTTGTGGTTAGATTTAAAGTTAGGTTTAGGGTTAGTGTTAGATTTGTTGGGTTATGTTTAGGGTTAAGATCAGGAATGTTTGTGGTTGGATTTAAAGTTAGGTTTAGGGTTAGTGTTAGATTTGTTGGGTTATGTTTAGGGTTAAGATTATAATTAGCATTATCATTAAGTTTTAATTAAGAATTTTAATATGCTGTTTCCTGTTTGGTGAGCAAGTATAGGGTTACTATAGATAACTATGTGTATTGTAATGTTTTATAATTGTTTAATAAATGTATGTGAAAATTTTAACTCAGTTGTGTGTGGTTTTCATGGATGTTTTTCCAGTACACATGGAGAAAGTAGGCTGTTTTATAGGGTGTGGTGCTTGTACAGATACTTTGACTTTGTAAAACATTCAGAAAAGAATTTTGTTTGGACTCATATTTGAGCAGTCTCCCTAAAAATAGTTGAGGGAAATATCTATAGCAGTGCTTTGTGCTTGCTTCGTTTTTGGTAGAAACAGACATGTGCATTCCTGGTGTTTGCTTTCTTGATTTTGGAGTACATGCATATCAATGATGTGTGCTTTTCCTGTTTTTGAGAGGAATGCTTGCTGGTACATTGTTCTTCCCTCTGTTTTAGAGATATATGCTTAATGGCTTTATATGCTTCATTATTGTTTTTTAGGCATGCATACTGGTTTTGTCTGCTCTCTCATTGTCTTAAGGCAGCATATTGTTCCTTTGTATTTTTTCTTTGTATTGGGGATATTTTCGCTTACCTTAGGTACATTGTAGGATGTAATAAGCTTATAAATAATGTTTGTCAGCTGTACTAGGATTATTAATGCCAGCTTGAAAGGTGATTGCCAAGCATCCAGGCTTTCACTTTTGCTGGCCAGCAAAATCTTCCTTGAGTTCAAATCTTGATTTTTGCCAAGTAAAATTTAAGTACATGCCAATTATTCCAATTCTCAACTCTTTTATGTTTGAATCTGACAAAGGTACTCAGTAACAAAGCTAGTGCCACCTAGATGGAAGCTACAGTTGCCAACTTTCACAAAGTATCCTTTATATCTTTTTTTTTAATATAGGTGTTTAGTTTATTCCTAGGGCATTGCCTTCATTCAACAGACCTCCTCCCTTTTTCAGAACTGCATACCTCCTAAATCAGATTTTTTTTTTAAGAAAGAGGATTCACAGTGAGTTTAGATTCACAGCATGTTTACACTTAACCAAAAGCAACGAAGTGCAGCATTTGTCACCAGAGACTAAGTGGAAAAATATATTGCATCTAAACCAGATATTAAGAAAAAGCTGTTCAGAGAGGCCATTTCAAGTTCAGGGAACATGATGAACTGTTCTGGACAGTATTTAAAAAGGGAGAAAAGCCAATGACACCCTCTACCTTAAAGGTTGTTGACGGTCCATAAAAATAAGGTGCATAAAGCATCACATTTCACATAGTCATTTAAATTAAGGCATGCCTAGCAGGAATTTGTACAGACTGAGAGTTTGGAGGTATCAAACCAATATGGTCAACTGCCTTCATTGTTTTAGCTCAAATAAGGAAAAACAACAGGTGGGTATTCACTGTCAGGGTCCATAAATAGTTGTTTCTGAGGTAAAATGTATTGAAGCACCATGTAGCAAGCCTATTAATCCCAGATTTAGTACCCCGGTTGGAACAAGTGACACAATAATTTTGCTAAATACAAGAGTGACAAAAAAATGTTAATTTGCATCATCAATACCTGCACATGGGGTTGTGGAACCTCTCTCTCTCTCTCTCTCTCTCTCTCTCTCTCTCTCCGTCGCTCTTTTTTTTTATGACAAGCCAAAATATATTAATCACTGGGTTGATGTATCTTAGTGTAATGAATGCTGATGGCTTCATAGGAGGCAATTGAATATGAGAACATCACTGTGGGGGTATTAACATGATGGGTAGATATGGGTTTTGATCTGTATGTCTACTGTATTATAACTTGGTTATGGTTATTGTGGTATATGATATAAAGAGTAAGCACCTCTGAATGGTAAACTGGTGTCTACAATTATGCTTAATAAGTCAGAAACTTGGGTGAAGCATATTGTGTAAGGAGTGTTTTATGCTTAACTTGATTTGATGAAAATTTGCAATGTAGACTTGCTTAGATGTTGTTGAATTGTAGTGCCTGTGAATATGCTGCAACTTTCAAGGTACTGTGGGAATGGATGAGTAAATCTGGGCATTGTTTAGCAATTTATAATATTTTACAAGAGAGTAAGTTGTACGAACTAGGTCAAAGTGGAAATTATAGGACCAGAAGGTGAAGAGACTATCCTTATGTTTGCAGCCTTGTCCATTTATTTATTGCTATGTAACAACATGCAACAAGACCAGTGCAAAGATAGGTTGTCAGTAGAGTTAAGAAGAAACAAAGGTATTTGGGTCTGTATCATATAACCAAAAACACTGTTTTTGAACCCTTATTAATTGAACACTAATAAGCGAAACCATAAATACCCATTCTAGTGGGGGGCTATGCCCCCACACCCCCAATGTGGGGGCTGCACTTCCCTCAACCCATAACTAAATATAACAACTCTGAGATTGCACTGCAGTGGGGTAAAGGGCAAATCCCCAATGAGTGCTGAATGGTTATTTTCCCATGTGAAATGCTTTGCTGAAATGTTCATTTGACATTTAGACTTTTCGCTTACTAGTGTTTAAATAATAAGTGTTCCACAAATAGTGTTTTTGATTATATGATATTGAGACAGGTTTTCATGGTGTGGAAACTAGTGACCCCCCCCCCCCCAATTCAATGCATGGACAATCAATGGATGGAAGCAATATAGCAAAACAAGTGATAATCATTGGATTGTGACTTAATGTACATAACATGTCAACACCATACAGCAGAATGGAAATTTTCAAGTATATAAGTAAATCCAAAACTCATTTAATCTGTCTGCAGGAAACTAAGTTGAAGCTCAAATGTAAATCAGGATTCTAGAGGTTATGGAATGGTAGCATGTATACAAGTTGCTTTGCGCCAGCCAAAAGACAAATAGCAATCCTTATGCATAAATTCTTTGCCTGGTCTGAGCTAAAGAAGGTAGCTAATAAAACTGGTAAGTGAACCATAGCCATGGTCAGGACAACAAACCAGAATATCATGACTAGAAATTGTTATGGTCTGAATATAGATGATATGGCACCATTTGCTGCAGTATATGAAAATAAGGTAGGGACTGAAATAAGAAAGCCACAACCATATTAATCGTGCCTAAGGAGGATTATAAGTTAGAGGATTGGTGGATGATGATGCATCTTGTGGAAAAAAAAGTACACATCCCAAAAGTAGGAGTGAACAGTTGCATTGACCTATGACTATTCTCAAGCACCTGCTTTGTAAACGTAGGGCAAATTGCTATCCTGACTACGTGACCATACCATGAGTTTCACACTAGATTATTGTAAAAGGCTCTCCCCACCAACATCCTGCTGATTTAACCCATTATTATTGAATTCTGTTCAGTCTAGAGAAATTTTAAGTCAAAGGATAGAATTGTACTGGAAGAACCTACCTTATGGGAACAATCATTGTGGCTCATTTGTTAAATTGAAGATTCAAAATGAGAGCACACCCTAGGGTTGAGATAAACTCAAATTGTTCAATCTTTTACCAAGAACATAAGACCCCATTAACTGCCTCATTAATACACCATCAACCCTCTTTTGGCATTAATGAGTTTGCCATGCACTTATACTTGATGTCACAATTTATCCCACCAAGAGTAATGTACTAGTAACACAATACTCTGCCTGTTTTACAGAAGTTATCATCTTTAGTGATACAATAATCTGCAGGGGCATGAGAACTGTTGCACTCCCAACCTTCCATCCCCTGATTACTTTAACTACTTTGTAAACTTTGTTTTATTTCTTATTAAAATGTAGTATGCATCATTTTATCTGGAAGCATCTTACAAAAACTAAATTCATTGGGAATTTTTGTGGAAGACAGCTGTGTCCAGCTAACTCTAGTGGGGTGATTTATCCCATGCTTCTTTTACTTTAAATATCAAACTTTGAGTTGATGTCAGTGGGAAAAGGGATAAAATATTTTTTATAGAAAAAAAAGATAAATTATTGTTATTATTATTATTATTATTATTATTATTATTATTTTATTAAATGGATGACTTCCCCTATGAAACTTTATATAATACATTCTGTGATACCCATGAGGTTTCTCCAGATGCCCCCCCTTATTGTGCTATAGTCCATACAATGTAGAACCATGTAAACAAATATCTACCACCTTTATATTCAGTCTTTGTGAAGCAGCTATTTTGCCACTAGCTGCAAACAAAATATATAAGTGAGTTTAGACTGAGGACATGTTTCATACTGTATACCGGTATTTGGGATACCTGTGCGAGAAGGAGTTATCTTACTTTCTCATTTGATTATTCACCCAGTACATGGATTAAAAAAGTACTAATGACAGCCCTTTGTAGTCATCATTGGCTATGTGCACATTATTGCATCTAAGCACATTAATGCAGAAGTTCAATAACACATTTATATGTTATTATATTAAATATTTTCAAATCATAAATCTCAAGTTATTTAACTATTCACTTTCAGCATTATATCATGCTTTACATTCACTTTGGTATCTCTTATTCTTCTTACATTGCATTATGATCGCCCTTCTGTCTAATTTCCAGATTTACCAACTCGTGTGCAAGACAGCTGGTAGGCCTTAAGGCATGCATCTGCTGATAAGCTTGCATTCTGTACAACAGCAACAAATTTAGTGACAATTGAAATAACTGTTTAAATATCTGTCATGTGTAATAGCAGTATTCTCTTGTATTTGTAGCTTTAACTAGTGACATTTGGGGACAGGGCTCATAAGTCAAGCCTTTTGTTTCTGTTTTCTTTTCCAAGCCAGTATCTTCAGATTGTCCACCGTTAAGTAGTGCTCATACATTTATTTACATGTTAGCAGGTTTCTAACCATAGAAAATGGCAGCTATATCCCAGTAAACCTAAGATCATGTACAAATTCATCTGTAACTTTAACTGGGTTACTATGATTCATCACTGGAATCAGTTCTATAGCTGTTTGCTTACGACAAACATAAGACTATACTGCAGAAAGGGGAATGGTTTGCAGCACTGTAGATACATATTGTTATTTTCGTTCTTTTTCACAGTTTATAATGAGGCGTTTTTATGTAAAAAATGAGTGATGGCAGCAAACCTGGCTAGGTACCACCAGGCCGATTAGAGAAACAATGGTATCTGTATGTGTGTCCTAACCTGAGATGGAGGGAATTCATGTCTACATGGGTACTGCTTGTTTTTCCTGCTTAGCATCTATACATGTGCTATACGAATTAATTAAAATCCATGTTCATGAGAGAAAACTATAATTACATGATCTGTATCAGTAAGAAAAAAAAAAAGACCATACTAGAATGAGATATCCTGTCGTCAGCCAAAGTCAATCTGAGATGTGACAGGCTCTGAACTCCTAAAGAAACAGAGTTAAGAGGCACTCTGTTCTGAAGTTGTAAAAAAAATCTCTTAATGGCTTGTGTTAAAACAGTAGGCTCTGGATGCACCGTGTGCTGAAGAAAGTCTGAAGATAATAGTTGTGTATGTACTTCAATGATGTATTTATAATTATTTTGCGCTCAAATATGAAATGACATACATACCAGGGCATTAGCATCTTTTTTTTTTTTTTGTATTTTGACTGCTTCTGACCAGTAACTACTGAGTTCTTGCCTTATCTGAATGCCTTCTTATGAAACAACAGACAATGCAATGTGCAGTGCAGTCACACCCTTCTGAGTCATGTGGCCTAAATAGCCACATTGTCTTAATATCTCCATCACAGTGTAATACACTTGTAGGTAAAATAATTTTAAGGAAGATTCACACTATATAAATGGTGGTCTACAGTAATCCTTCTGTATTTGTTTTATTGCTGGTGTTCAATAATTATTAAGAATATATAAGTCTTAGACAGGATCTGTAGTTACTTTTATAAGCAACACATAGTATACGGTATCTCATCCTTCTGTTTTATAAAGTATATCTTGATTATATGTACTATGTACTAAACAGAAACACCAACAAAAATGCCACTTTGTAAATACCTGCATGTTAGAATCACTTGCTCCCAGAAACCATATGAGCAATTTTTGATCCCTATCAAAATCTTGAAAAACGTTATTTTTATTTTATTGTGTTCCACTGTTAGATATTAAAACATTGTAGATTTTTCTTAGTTTATCTAAAAAGATGTATTTTATTCCATATGTCTGATATTTTAATGGTGTTATAAAGCTTTGCACATTGTGCTTCATGTCAGCTACATTAAAGCAGTCACTTAATAAATTTGCTTTATACATAGACAGTAACAGTGGCACGACAGTTAGCGCACTCAATTGCAGTGCAGAAGTTTGTGTGTTTTATTCCTACACTAGGTAGATGGATTGCTGACACTGCATTGCAGCATAAGGAGAGCTGCTGCACTCCTGCGTGTGTCATCCTTCAGATGAGACATTAAACTAAGGCCCCATCTGCCTCATTTGATGGTAGATTACTTGGATGTTAAAGATCCTATGGCATCTATTGGAAAGGAAGGGGACGTTCCCCTATGAACATATCGAATCTTTCCTACTGGTATAAATATCCCCTTGGATCTTCCCTGCAAAGAAGCTACTGGCCTACTGGGACTAACATGTTCCTTAATGATGGCATTTTAAAATGGATACCTTCTGCCTAATACTTAGGGATATTTAAGTTAGACTGCATCTGATTAGACAACCAGTAGCAATAGTTTTAGTAGCAGTCTGTTTAAAATAAATGTCTGAAATTTTAGTTAGTACTCAAGAAAAAAAAGTAGTATATTTCTTTGTGAATGTTAAACTATTGCTAAAACTTTTCTTAAATTTGCTAGGATGGTGATCTATCAGTTGTTGGCAGGAGAGCTTTGCTAACATAAGGAACTCCCGGGTTTTATTAGTCTCAAAACAGAACAGAAGGGCTTCACACACATTAATATTTAAACATCTGGATTTAATGAAACAGTCTGACAGTCTGATTTAATGATTCACAATCTCATGTGACTCAGCCTCATCAGTTTTGCATTATATTCTTCATGACTTTTAAATGTATTCCTTTTGCTGGTGCTATCTAATGTAGACAACGCTAGTCACAGAGAAGGAAACCATATCAAAATATGACATTTATCTGATACAGTGCAAACCATTTAAATCTGCCAGACTGCAGCTTTGGGTTTTCAGCAATGTCTAAAATATAATATAGCGGATAAGTGATGTTTTGAATTATGTGCTTGCTAAACTCTGTTTACAGGTGACATTTCTCAATCAGATTCTTCTATGATGTTTTATCATTTTTCAACGTAGTTAATGAAAAGAAATGCATCTGTGAATGAAATAAAGAAGGAATTTACTGCCGAGTCATTTCAGGTTCACTTACTTTACAGAATTTTTAATAACTGTGGCTAATAGTTGCTTTTAAGGCATTAACCTTAATTTCACATTTTAGTTTAATTTACCCATTTGTTAACCAGGAAAGTTAAATGATGCATTTCAGCCATGTCCTGTGCCAGGAGGCAAGGATAAATACAGTAATCATTTGAAATGTCAGGACCTACTAGAGTAACTCCCAAAATAAGGAGACTGAAAGGAAAAAGATTGGACTTACAGTACATATACTAAGTCCAAGATGCCATTTCTCAGAATAATCCCTTTTCTCCAAGGTATGGTGATCTCGGAGTTGATTTCTATAAGTTTGATGTTATGGGGAGTGCAATTTCATGATTCACTTTTCTCTTTTGTTTTTGTTTTTTTTTTTTTTGGCTTCGTCTTCATTCCCTGAGTGTTGACATTTCAATACGGAGCAAAATATACTATCCCCCGGATTTGCTAAACTGACGTGCAGGACTAGTTTAGTCCTGCACGGAAGTGCCCATTTAGGAGAAGGATGGCAGCGTGCCATGTATATTAATAAGGCGCACTGCCCTAGCTCCTAGGCTTACAAGTGTGTACGAGTGCAGGGGCCGTGTCTGAGAGCAGAGCTCTCAAAATACACACGCTCCTGCAATGCAGAACAGCAGAAAGTGGTAAGAAATGAGCGGGACCGCTCATAGGTGTCTGCATATCCCCACCAACAGTTCCCCATGTGTACAACAGCAACAGTACATAAAAATTAATTGAAGAAACCCTTTTATTATTTTTTTAAAAATCTGAGTGAAGCTAACCATAGGTGCGCGAGTGTGCCCATCACTTACCTACGGTTAAAGCAGCTGAAAAGGCTGAAGTAGATAACAAGGAAGATATATGCAAATGAAGCAGCACAGCAATAGTATAGTGAGCAGAGCATTCGCCTAATGAGCGGGCATTCCCAGTTTGAGTCCCACTGCAGCACAGTCAATTTTACATGGCAAAGCACATTATAACCAATATTTGTGTTGAAAAACCCACTAATATTTATGAACTGCAGTACTGCAGGAAATGCACATGTGAAGTGTCAGTGTCATAATGAATAAGGCACTAGTAAGCAGGTTTAAACAAAATAAGCAGTAGTAAGCATATGTAAGCACTAGTAAGTCTGTTTAAGTGCATCTGCGCAGGGTAAGCAGTGCCTGCACAGGTTAAGCAATGCAGAAGTTAACTGAGTATAAGAAACTGTAACCTGAAGTTAGCAGTGCTTACCGCCGTGCAAATACGTGCAAACCTGCTTACAACTGCTTTAAAGTGCCTTAATTACTCTGTATCCAACGGCCTGTGTTCTGCCCAGCAACAAAATAAACAGCCTCTGCAAGGCTCGAACCCAGGACCCTGTACACCACACACAAAGTGATTTACAAGTAAGACATGCCAGATATATGTAAATCTGATGTTTTCAGAAACATAATATCCAGCCCAGTCATGTAGCAGTACAGAGAATGTATACCAATATCTAGATGTATGTGTCTGTGTGTGTAAATATATTAATATCTAAACAGATACAACATATGTATATATATATATATATATATATATATATATATATATATATATATATATATATATTTAGAAATACATACATATATATAAATATATATGGACATATATACATGCAAATGACTACATCTACACATATATATGTCAGCACCTATATGTCTACATGTACACAGCAAGTTACATATATGTACGCAGATATATATCTCTGTAGGTATATACAGAGATAGTTATAAATATGTAAGCAAATATATATACCTATATAGGTATATATAGCCATACATCTGTAGATAGCAATGGTAGATTAACAGAAACATATATGTCCACATGCACCATTAATGGGGTTGAGAGGCCCAAAACAATATATGTCTTGTACGAATTGGCATACCCCCCCCACAGCCAAACATGTCCGCATTGCAATACACTATCAGTGTTGCAGATCCCATAACCAGGACCTGACACGACATGGGCACATGATGTTAACAGTACTACATCCTACTTGTATGATGTCAGGCTGGTATTCATAACATATCATGCAGTACATTCTGGCTCACATAGGAAATGTAAAATGTGGAAGCTATCAACATCCCCAGGATACATATACACAGACACATATATGCAGATACAGATATATATATATATATATATATATATATATATATATATATATATATATAGTTATATATATATATATATATATATATATATATATATATATATATATATATATATAGATATAGATATATATATCTATATAGATATAGATATAGATATGTATATACATGTGACTACACTTACATATGCAGAGATATGTACAGTAAGATACTTATGTAGTAGGTGCACACAATATGGTACACCCACTATGCCTACAGTTAACACCCTAACAACTAGACACTGGATGAGCCACCCATACAAATGACATCTGTTGCATGTCCTGTGCCAGGAGGCAAGGATAAACACCACACACAGGTTTGCAGAAATGGAATATGTTTATTTGTGTACTATTACAGATTTGTATGCCATGTCGTTTAGCTGTTCAGACACTGATATCCATATCAACAGAGTAATGAAACTGTGAAACGGTTATACTAATACAGTAGTCTGGAAAGGTCCACAACAGTTACTGTCCAGGCCAAGCCCTTCAAATCGTACATTAGTAAAGACAGACTGGTCCACAGGATACCACACAATCAACAGTAAGTGATGAAGGTGTATAGTCCAGCAGCCTCTATCTACACTCTGTACACAATCACTAGGTGGTAAAGACTTCAGTTGACCAAATGGGATGTAACTGTTACATAACAAGGCATAACTGACACCATCACATGCACACTGGCAAACAGAACAGTCTGTATGGCTGGAGGCAGTAGGCCTGCAGTAACCCACTTTATGTAAGTAATGTCAAGATAGGTGACATGTATGGTACTGTACATCCAGATACCTTAAGGCAGCTCACCCCTGATACCCTCATATGTTGTAACAGCCTAGGTTATGTATGGTGCATCTCCCCCTAGACTCAATAATACAGGGCTGTATACCACTGTTACATACACTGGTCTCTGGAGTTCATATGGGCACACATTTATTGTGTAGGTGAAGCTCACACATATATGGCCCCAGCCCCACTGAATGTGTGGGGGATACAACAGCAGTGGACTGCTGGCAGGCATGGCAGTGTGGTACACGTATATGTGCATATGCATCTCTGTCTATATATGTGTAGACATATACTGCTATATCTATCTATATATATATATATATATATATATATATATATATATATATATATATATATATATATATATATATCTGGGTGTATATATGCATATCTATGTACATATACACACCCATCTATATATGTCGATATGTACATGTGTAATTATCTATATAGATATCTGGATAATCATATGTACATATATAGTCACCGTATGTCCTGAACATGGGGTTTAGCCCTACCTTAGCCCCTATAGTCCCACCTCCGTAGTGCAAGAGGATGTCAGGTATGTATACCAGGTATATTAGCAGACTATTGCTACTGTAATAGGGATTATCTTCACAGTCATGGTGTGTGTGGGAGGTCACATCTGCTTTTTCCATGTGTGCCATTGGCTACTGACAAATATCCTCAGGACAGCATAGTACAGTACCACTGCAAACATGTAATGCTCCTGTGCACTACAGCAGAGATATTGGCCCACAGATGTGGACATTCTGACACACTCTGTACAGTCCAAAGGTATACACAGAATCCCTTAGTTCAGAAAATGTGGACCAAGCCTGACAATATGGATGTTAACAGCCATGTAGATGGGGATAACACATAATGACTGGTATACATTCGCCTCCATAGGTTATGCCTCTACACATCTCTGTCTGTCCTGACACATAATAACTGCTGGTACAGAGGTGCTATGGCCACATACTACCCTCAGATATTGACATACATCTGTACAGCATCCCATCAGTCTGTCTGACATACATGACTGTTAAGGGAGGCCCGGCAGCAGTACATCTGGAAAGTATCTGGACATGACACCTTGCTGGGTAAGTACACTAAGCTGCTATGCGTGTAACAAAGTGCTGTGCAGGCAACAGGCAAACTGGCGCAACACTAGCCTACATCTCCTATAGGGAGAATGCACATGTACCTGCATATATAGCAGGTTCTACAGGCATGTCACAGCACAGGTTAAGATACACCTGTGTGAAAGTGCATAACCACAACCAATGTGAACACAGCCACAGCCACATATGGTAAGCTAGCATAATATTACAGTATATGAACTATCTGTTCAACACAATCCTCATATGTGCCATACACACACACACACACACACACACACACACACACACACACACACACACACACACACACACACACACACACACACACACACACACACACACACACACACACACACACACAAGCACACTAACCCTACATATACTGGGCCACTACACAGTGTGGTCTGATGCCCGTCTGTGGTATGGGACATGTGTGTGCATGGCCCTACAAACATATAAGCCTATACGGTAACATACAGTGGAGCAGCATGTAACATCAGATAGGACGCGACCTAGGACGATGACGTCTACCACATTCTGTACACATGCCAAGGTACATATTAACAATACACACACTGTCGGCATTCACCATAAGTACACAGACCTCAGTACTGTACAAACAACCACAGAATGTCCAGGTCATGTCATCAAATATAACCCCTACTGTACATAACATGTGTAGCAGTCTGATATTTCACTGGCTTGTTATCAGACGTACAGCACATATGCACATTTTAATGCATGACATATGTGCAAAGGTTGACAGTGTTGTGGCTGGAAGCACATACACAGGGCCAAAATTGACATGTTGCTGTGTTAACCTCATACATTTACTGTTGTAACAGCGTTTGTAGCAAACATATGTCCTATGATGGATATGAGGTCAGTAACTGTCACGGCTTTCACTATCTACAGACTGCAGTCCTTACACTACATTCTGCAGTTCACACATAGATGCTGTGTGGGTAACACATGAAACCAATGGCACAACACACTGCCCAGTCTGCAGATGACCCTACAGATGGGGATTCCTCATAAACATAGAACTGACATGGCAGGTATTAAAACATGTAGGACAGCCATATCCACACACACACTGTTAAACCAACATTACTCCAAATGCAGTATAGCAGCACCTACAGTCTGTAGTCAGGTCAGGCACATCCCCCTCCTGTGTGTTGCCCTATTTCCACAGTGTATGTCGTTAGAGGTAAATCCCCAATCCATCTCAGATGCTGTTGGCCAAACAACATATCTAGTTCCTGCTCACAGTGAATGAAAAGGGCCAACACCAACATGATGTTCCTAGATATTGGAATATGTTTCCATGCAATTGGCTATGGGAACGTTACCACAGCTGTTCCACATGCAATCAGCTAGGGGAGGGCTGCAATTCATGCAGAGTCCATCAGCTGATCATGAGCATCACTTACAATGCACATGCTGCTGCTTAAGAAAAGCATGTGTAGGTCTCCACATCCACCAGTGAGGGAGTGAGAGAGGCAGACAGAGGCACTGACAAGTCAGGGATAGGTGGGAGAGTAAAACCTAAGCATGTTTGTGTCACACACCTAACATTATAGGGTATCAAACCCCTGATGACTATGTTCTTTGCAGTTATTGGATGCACCACATAGGTTACCTGCTGTGGAGTCCTCAGAACATATATGTGATGGTGAGTGTCATCTGCAACAGGGATATGGTAGCTATACGGTAGGTGAAGTACACATGCCTGTCTGCATGAAAAGGTGTCAGCATCAACACAGCCACACTCTCACAGGGATGCACACACATTGATACACTTGGCAGGGCCAGGGATACAACTCATCACTAGTGAGATTGCCACAACACATTACTGTGCAGGTATCACATGCACCACATGGGTCATATGGAGGTCATATGTAAAAATACACCTATACACTGCTGAAGGTCCCGAATGAAGAAATAGGTTAACAAAACAAGCAAAATCTTCAGTAAACCACCACAGCAGCAAAAACTGTTAAAACTATTTATTGCCAAAGTAAAATAAAAATAAAAAACTAAAGGAAAATAAAATAAAATAAAATAAATACTGGATTCTAAGTTTTTTCTTTTACTTTGGCAATAAATAGTTTTAAACAGTTTTTGCTGCTGTGGTGGTTTACCAAAGATTTTGCATTTTTTTTTTTTTTTTTATATGGAGGTTATATGGGCAAAAGGTATGGGGAGGTGTCTGGCATCAGGCAGCATGCTTCAGTATGCCACTGGGGATTGTAGTGAGTGTGGATGTGATCATACATATCATACAACACACACACAAACACACAGTGTGCCAGTACTGACATTCATGTGTGCATTTCTGCATGGGTATGTGGTGGTCAACTGTGCCAGATGGCTATACAAGGCAAGGTGATGGGTATATCTTGGCATCAGGCCACATGACAGTGGTCTGCATTATGATTCAGGGCTGTGGTTTCTGCATTTGCCCACACAGGGGGGTATTGTATCCACCATCCAGTCACCTGGGTGACTATTGTGTCTGGCCAATGCTGTGCATCACTTGCCATGTATGTGTTTTATTAGTCCATGACATGGACAGTATCTGGGATGTGCACATCTCCCACATGCATGTACAGTGACATGTGGAACTGTACCTGGGGTGTCAGGCCCATGTTGTGTACACAGATTATCATCAGATGTGCCATTCTTGGCCACCCTGTGGCAGGAACTGGTAATGGACAGCAGGTTACCCCTGCACCTACATTAATAGCATGCTAATGACATTCCCTGGTGTCAGTGGCATCTGTCCATACAGGGCATGTTTTCAGGCATGGTATGTCCTCTGTGGGTCACATGTGATGGCACCACAGGTGTTGCAGGTGTCCAGTGGGGAACATGGGGAAGGTGCACTGTCTGCATGTATGTACCTATTGGACAGATGGTCAGGGTGCCATGCCATTGGTAGGCCACTGCATTCACTCCATAGTTACTATCAGTCACCAATATGCAGTGTACTACACACATATTGGCTGTTGCCTTGGCATATATGTGTGTGTGTGTGTGTGTGTGTGTGTGTGTGTGTGTGTGTGTGTGTGTGTGTGTGTGTGTGTGTGTGTGTGTCTGTCTGTATGTATGAGACATGGGTTGACAGTGTGCTCTAGGTAATACTGGGGTTGCTAACTGTGATTGCCTGGCCTTGATGTCACATGTATGGGTATGGATTTGCACCCCAGCCTCTCGGCTATTTCACATCTGTTATCCCTGTACAGTGGACATTGTGATATATAATAGGGCCACCATATAAGAAATTTGCAAAACTCGTTCCATATTGGGCCCAGGTGTCACACACTCACACCCACCTCCACACAGGATATGGGTTACAAACACACACCTGTCATGTCTGGGGGTAGAGCCCCTATCTAATTAGTTTATTACACTGCAGCACTACACAGTTATAGTACGCGCCATGGAGATTACTGGAGTACTCCTTCCCCAAAGGTATATATCACATTGGCTGATATCCACAGGATTGCCAAAGTAGGCCATTTGAAATGTACTGAGTGTGACTAGCCTAAAATGCATTGCTCCCTACACAGACATTGAAATACACAAAAAACATCCACAACTGACATGTGTGGGTATAGAACCCCTAACAGAGGTTTATATCACACTATAGCATGGAGTTGTTATAGGACGCACCATGGGGATTACTGGAGAACTCCCCAAATGTGTATTTCACAATGATTGACATTGTTAGGATTGCCAAAGTAGGGTATTTGACATGTACTGAATGTGACTAGCCTAAAACACATTGCTTCCTACACAGACATTGAAACACACACTATAGATCCACAACCAACATGCGTGGGTATAGAACCCCAACAGAGGTCTATATCACACTACATCAGTACGCAGTTATGGCACACGCTACTTAGATTACTTGGCTAAAACCTCCCAAAGAAGTGTATCTCTAGGTGGATGACATCAGCAGCCTTACCAAAGTAGAGCATTTAAATTGTAGGGGGTGTGACTACCCTAAAAAACATTGTTTTCTACACAGATAGAGTCAGACAGACACACACACTTGTCAAGGCTGGGATTAAAACTCCTACCTAACTATTCTATCACACTGCAGTAGTACACAGTTAGGGAACGTGCTTCAGAGATTACTGAGATACAGCCTTACCAGAGATGTATTTCTAGGTGGATGACATCAGCAGCCTTACCAAAGTAGAGCATTTAAATTGTAGGGGATGAGACTACCCTAAAAACATTGCTTTCTACACAGACAGCATCAAACAGACACGCATGTAAACATACACACACACACACAGTTGCCAAGGCTGGGGTTAGAACTCTTACCTAACTATTCTATCATATTACAGCAGTACACAGTTACAGCATGCACTATGGAGATTACTGAGATACAGCCTTCCCAGAGATGTATTTCTAGGTGGATGACATCAGCAGCCTTACCAAAGTAGAGCTTTTAAATTGTAGGCGGTGTGATTACCCTACAAAGCATTGCTTTCTACACAGACAGAGTCACACACACACACACACACACACACACACACACACACACACACACACACACACACACACACACACACACACAGTTGCCAAGGCTGGGGTTAGAACTCTTATCTAACCATTCTATCACACTACAGCAGTACACAGTTATGGCAACCACTACAGAGATTATTTGGATACAACCTTCCCAGAGATGTATTTCTAGGTGGATGACATCAGCAGCCTTACCAAAGTAGAGCATTTAAATTGTAGGGGGTGTGTCTACCCTAAAAAGCATTGATTTTTACACAAAGTCAGACAAACACACACACACACACACACACACACACACACACACACACACACACACACACACACACACACACACACACACACACACACAGAGTTGCCAAGGCTGGGGTTAGAACTCCTACCTAACTAGTTTATCACACTACAATAGTACAAAGTTATGGGACTCGCCACGGAGATTGCTGGGATACACTTCTCCAAAGGTGTATTTCACAGTGGATGACCTCAGCAGACTTGTCATAGTAGGGCTATGGGGAGGGCAGTGTGTGCATGGGCCATAACCCATTCATCTAGGGGTTGACACCCCACATGCGGGCACAACCTGGGTCATATTTCACAGGTATGTTTATACAGCAGATAGATGACTACTTCCATGAACAGTCATATTGCACAGCTGGCACGTGCACCACATACTCTGTAATGCTGACAGATACCGGTGGCTATTATCTGCAGTGAGTGACATCTGACCCTCATGTGGTTGTGGCCTTTTGGCTGTGTGCTGGCTGGGATAGGCCTGGATGGCTCCTTGTCACGGTCACCCTCTTCCACACATCTATGTATGTCTACCTTTGGCTTATTATAGTGCGTTGTCTTTACATATATGCCTGTATTCCTATTCACTGTATGTGCAAAGCATGAGTGGTGCATACTGAGGAGTGTCTGCACTAACATCTGTGGCTGCCAGATATGTCTGGTCCACTGGTGTTTGCAGACATGGCCTTCGTGTGTTTAAGTGTGTGAGCATGCCCAATATGACCTTTCAGTATGTTGTTGACTGATATTGCCATCATTTCTCTGTGTGTGTGTGGGCATGCCCAGTATGGCCATCTGTACTGAATGTGTGGATTGAGTCCAGGTAGTTTGTACTGCAGTGCTGACTTTTGTGTTGTACACCTACAGGTAGCATGCTGTCTCTGCAGGGTATCCATCGATAATTTGGCATGGATTGTTACTACATTTCTGCATAGCATGGGGGGCACACCTGACTGTTACTTTATTTCTATGTAGAATGCAGGGCACACCTGACTATTTCTACTTTTCTACACAGGATTGTGGTAGGGGCACACCTGACTTTTACTACATTTCTACGTAGGATGGCGGGGGGACACACACACACCTGACACTTGTGCAAATTTGCTAGGACTGTACTGGTATATCAGGCACTCCATTTCAGTCTGTAGTCTTACCTATCATGCTGTACTACATATCTTAGCTTTTAATTACCTACATATTATTTTCTGACATCCCACTGCCTGACCTGCTCTAGTCTGTCTGTGTTGGTCTGGAGGGAAGGTTACCCATCGGCCTCATTCAGTTTGTCTGCACCTGTTCTGCTGGCTGTGACTTTTGTTGGATATGTGACCACCCCCCCCCCCCGACTGGCATGTGTGACTCACTTACCTTGTGGGTGTCCCAGTATTAATGGTGGTGCTGCAGGGCTGCCTATGTCGGATGCACATAATACACTCCCTACACATGGTTAGGCACAGGTAGTGTAATGTTTGGCATCCCTTTTACTGTGTGTGAGAGTCAGAGAGAGGTGTTATTCCCTGGGTCCCTCCTGTGTCAGTGTTTGTGCTATGCATTGCCTCTTTGCCAAGGCCAAGGCATACTGGGCATGCCTCCTTTTGCCTACTGGGGCAGGCTCAGGTTGTTCCTCCTCCAAGTCATTCTGTGCCTGTGCAGGCCTTGGCAATGGTGGTTGGCTGTGTGGCCCTGCCCCATGCTGTTCCTGCTGCAGCCACAGGATCATATTGTGTAGCATGGCACATACAAGGACAATTTGGGTACATGTAGCTGGTGAGTACTGCAAGGCTCCACCGGATGTGTCCAGGCACCGGAACTGTGACTTGAGCATCCCAAACACATGCTGTACTATAATTCTGGTCTGTGTGTGTGTGCCTCATTATGGAGTTCTTGTTCGGGTGTGTGTGCATTTCTAATGCGTGTCATCAGCCATAGCTCCAGTGCGTATCCAGCATCCCCCACTAGGTGACCATCAGGGATGTCCCTATTGGCAAATCTCTGGTACAGCTACATCAGATGCCAGATGTGGGAATAGAGATAGCTTCCAGGGCAGCCAGCAAACACATTCATTATTATGCCCTGGGCATTGCACATCACCTGGCAGTTGATGGAGGGGAAGCCCTTGCGGTTGATATAGACCCTTCTCCGCTCACCGGGTGGTGCTTTGATGCATATGTGCGTGCAGTCTATAGCACCCACTACCTCAGGGTATTCTGCTATTTGGTGGAACAGTTGCATATTGTTGGCCAACACCTCATGGGTGTTGGGGAAATATATATGCTCACCAACAAATGGTGGAGTACTCTGGATACTGATACCTGTGAAATCCCCATCATATCCTCAGTTGGCCTTTGGAAGGTATCTGTAGCTAGTATTCTTAGGCCTACACATACCATGGTATCCACTGGTATTGGTTCCCCTCTGTTAGTTTTGTATGTGAGGCATGGCTGGCACAGCTCAACAATTTACTGTAGGATGTCCCTGTCCACCCTATAGTGCTCCACTATCTCCAGCTCATGTAGGCCCTGGTAGGTTACCCTGGTCTGTACACTCTTCTCCATCTCCTCACTGTGGGTTGGTGGACAGCATTCATAGCCTCAGCACCCTCAGCCTCTTCCACAAGTTGTTGTATTATAGCTATTGCAGCTCCTATCATTTTGCTGTAGTGAGTGTTAAAAGTTCCCCGCTTGTTTACACCGGTGGTGTGGAGTGTGGGAAAAAAACAGAGGGGAAGGTGTTTGCATTGTTCATAATTCTGTTCTGGGCTGGGCTGGTCTGCTGCCTGTGTAATTGCCTGATTCTGATACATTTCACCTGCCAGCTATGCTAGTTCTCCTTGATTACCTTCTTACTGCTGTTTTCCCTTCCCATTGCCTTCCTGTTTAAGCCCGTGTGCACGCCGTGTAAACAGAGTGCTCAAATGTGCACACTGCTGCTATTTCCTGGTTTAACCTCTTTTATCTTTCTGTAAAACCCAGTGTGCACCACGCACACCCACTTAGGCTTTTGTAAAGAGTGCTAAGCAGGTTTAGACACACTCCCTAGCTTAGCTGTGCTAAGCTAGGAGCAAACCCAAGCCACAGGGCTCCAATCCACTTACAGTATGCCTGACACACCCCCACCCACCATGATGTCAACTGACTCTTAGGCTTGCACCAAGCTATTCCTACTCTTACACTGTTGGGACCTAACATGCTGGGGAAAACTGGGATTCACTATCCTTCCCCTCATTTGCATAGGATTGCCTGCTAATACCTAGTTACATGTCTCACACTGAGCCACCTCTCTTAGCAACCACAACTCACTGGCCATGTTGTCTTCTGCCTGCCATTGACTTGCATGGCAGAATAGTGATTTTAATTAGACTGCTTATTTTAGGTTTATTTTGTTATTTTCCCGTTTGCGTGCCACTGCCCTATACTTAAACAGCCGCAATTGGCTAAAAAGAAAATAAAAGTTGATTTTTGTATTTTTTTTTTGTTTGCAATGTCAGTGGCCTTATACTTGGCCATTGGCATGATTACTACATGATATACAGCCTTTATTTGGGGCTGTCACAGCTCCATTTTGGATTTTGCAGAAATGTACTCGGTTATTAACCGAGTACATTTCTGCAGATAGAGTCCTGCATGGACTCTAGCAAGCTACCTGGATTGCAAAATCACCCTATTTGCATAGATTTCTCCTGCAAATGGGGTGATTTGCATACCAGAGCTTAGTCCATGCAGGATTAGTGCAGGAGCGCTCATGCACACCCCTGCAGGCTGTTCCTGGATCGCACGACAGACATATTGCTTGCTTGAGCTCCTGCACCGATCTTGCACTCCGTGCAAGCTTTTGAGAATCCGGGGGTATATCTTTTTATCAATATATGTATATTGATATGTATAGATATATATATATATATATATATATATATATATATATATATATATGGATCTACTTCACAATGCCGAAATTTCAGATTTCAGAATACCGACAACCATATGGCCGACATCATATGACCCACATAAAAAAGGAAAATAAAATTTCCACTAAACTGCTAGCACGGGGGCTATGCCCCCCTGCACCCCCCACCGCATCAATAACTTTAATATACCAACTCCGAGATCGCACTACAGTGCAGGAATGGAAATCTTTCCATTCTGCACTATAGTGAGATGGTTCTGCATTGTCAGCATTCCGAATGTCGATCATATGGTGTCGGCATTCTGGACTGTTGGCAATGCAAATGGAACTCATATGTATATATATATATATATATATATATATATATATATATATATATATATATATATATATATATATATATATATAGACTGAGAGAGAGAGATATATGTCCACCTTAGAGAACTCTGTCAGCCAACATGTTTTTGAAATGTGGAAGAAATTTGAATACGTGAGGAAAAGTCACACAGACAGAAAGTAGAGGTCAAAACTGGTAAACTACAGAGCTCCAAACTCTAAAGCTGTGGGTTTAAAAACTGATCTATCATGATGGCCAGAGTATTTTATATCTGTCTTAATATACAAGGAAACTGCAAACACAGTACTTTTTCATAATAAGTTTGTGTTCTTCACTAAACATGTTTAACTATTTCCTTTTAAACCTGGTGATGAGAAGGGGAAGTAATTGCAATTTATATCATCATTATAAAGCCTTTGTGGGTTAAGAAGGAAACCCTTCAACCTCATAGTGCCTTTGTGTAGTACACAAACCTTTTTTCTTCACAATAACTTAGTTTTTATGCAGTAATGTTGATACTTTACCTCCAGTCCTCTAGGGCTTTCAAATATATGGGAAGCCACTATTAAAAAGCAGAAAATAATACAGAAATATCCAGCAAATACTTATGTGTGCATTTTGGGATATGTGCACATCAAAGGCCCCCTTTTATGCACAGCTCAGTCAATGGATCTTCCAGCCTAGAAAGTTTCATTCCTGGGATTCTGTATAACGTTAAACTGTTTAACTGAGTGTGAACTGTTCTGCTATTATATTTAAGTGTGTATCTGTTCTCCTGTTTTAAATCGGCCTAAACAGAGTTTAAATATCTTTAGCATAGTCTGGTTACAGGTTTTGTTTTATCCAGATCTGTTTGTGTATTTCCTGTGTTTCCTCCTATGCCATCTTGTGTTGTCTGGGGCCTACCTGCACTTAGTGGGAGTAAGTGAACTGGGTGGAACTGGTCTGGCAGAGGGTGTTTAGCTAAGTGCTCAGGGACAAGCGTTTATTGGTCAGTTCCAGTGTTTCTATTTTACTTTCATTTTGTGGTACTTGCTTGTTTTAGGTGAGCTACAAGGTGGGGAATTTTATGCATCTACCCTCTGCTGATTTCAAAGCTGAGAGAATCTACAAAACTAAGTACAATTTTTCATTTTATTCTGATTTATACTGCACTTGTATAATTAACTGTGCTGTTTTATTAACTTGCATTACAGCTGCACTGTATTTTTTCACTGTTTTATTGTTAAACTGTTTAATTAACTGACTATGAACTGTTCTGCTGTTATATTTAAGTGTGCATCTGTTCTCCTGTGTTAAATCGACATAAACAGCATTTAAATATCTTTAGCATAGTCTGGTTACAGGTTTTGCTGTATCCAGACCTGCTTGTGTGATTCCTATGTTTCCTACTACTCCAGCTTGTGTTGGCTGGGGCCTACATGCACTTAGAGGGAGTAAGTGAACTGGTTGGAACTGGTCTGGAATAGGGTGTTTGGCTAGGAGCTCAGGAACAAGGGTTGATTGGTCATTTCCAGTGTTTCTATTTTAGTTTTATTTCCGTGGTACTTAAGCCCCACATTTGCATGGGTTTGCACTTGTTTGCATATCACATACTACCACCGCTCTGTTTTTCCCTTTTCCAAGATATCTCAGCTGAATTTTTTCTCTTACCAGCACTCCTGTGTAAGCGAGGCCCTCCCTTGCAGCTACTGTATAGATTTTATCCAGCCTTACACCTGTGGGTACTCTCCTCACATAGCATCCACTCTACTATCCCTGATCTCTCTTCTACAGATTCTGACAACCATGGCTGAACAAGTTCCTATGTTTTTTCCTGCTAGTCTGGTTGATGTGGGCATCCTGAGACAGTGTAGCATCTGCTTCATGTACACAGACAACCCTCTACTACTACTACCTAGGAAAACAACATGTAAGATGCAATTAAATTAAGAATCTAGAATCCTTGCTGTCTCAATCACAAGCCAGTACATTTGACACTGAGAAGGTTGTCTTCTAAAACACCACAAACACCACACCTCTAAAACCACCCACACCTGTACAACACACTCCCACATATGTGGAGGTGCTTAGCAAAAACATACCTAAACAAAAGAGACCTCCAAGGCAAATCACACACGCACATCATGATCCACAGCACCAAGTACCACACATAGTACACATGCCTGTATCTCACAGCATCTAAGGCCCAGCCACAAGCCCGATATACTAGTCATAGGAGACTCTATTGTGAGACATACTGATGTGCCCCCTCACCAGGTTAGACAAGGAGAAAGTCATGGTAACTTGCTTGTCAGGTGCTAGAATCCGCTATATCATGCACGCATTCAAGTCTCTTAACAACAGGTACTGTTATGACTCTGTCATAGTCCATGTTTGTGTGAATGACTTAAGATGTACCTCTCTGGACTATATGAAGAGAGATATGATTGAGCTCTCTGAAAATGTGTCTGAGGCAGGTATGTCCCTAGCCTTAAGCAGCATCCTACCATCACCCAGCATGATGCCTCAATACAAACAGAAAATTATTGACTTTAACAACTGGCTTAGTTTCTCATGTCATTCCAAGAGGATCTAGTACCTGACAGCCTGGGAGGACATGATTGACAGACCATGCTGCTTTGCCAGAGATGGCCTTCATTTGTCTTCCCCGGGCTTCAGGCTTCTTGAAAAGACTTTTGCCTCCCCATAGTGCTTACTTTAGGCAAAGCCATGAGGATAAAATTACCAAAGTGAAAAATTCTGCTAAATGAAATTTAAAGGTCATGCTGCTAAAAGCTTGGGACCTTAACATCAAACTGTACTCATTGCAAGCATTCCTCACCCTGGAAGATGCTGACATTTGTGCAGAGAGCACCCCAGCCTTATCAAGTTACTCATCCTACCATATTTTCAGACCCCAAATGGAGAGTGAGAAAGACAAAGGAGGTGAAGTTTCAATATATATCAAAGACATACACACCTCCAGGCTGGTCAAACAGTATAACACACAGAAGGCACTCCAGGTGCATTTACCTGTTAACAAAACACCTATTCAAAGCATAGCTAGCTACAGACCCCTAACCATGACTCAGGACACTCACTCCACCTATCTGGACCATCAAGATTCAACCCTCTAACCTGATCGTGGGTGACTTTAACTACCCAACCATAGAGTGGAAGATCTGTTCTAGCCCAAACACGAACACCGAGAGTTTCCTCGACTTTATCAGTGTCAATGCATCCCCATGAGAAGTGAAAATATCCTGGACCTGGTACTAACTAGCTAGAGTAGCCACTGTAGAACCCCTACTGTGTCATCCTACTTGGTAAGATCCGACCATAAAGCGATCACGTTTGAAGTCATCATCTCCACTGACCCCCCCCCCCCACAAGGATCAAACAAAAAAAACTTTTTCAAAAATGACTACAACCTCCTGAGAGCAGGTATAAGCAGCTTCACAGCCACTGTCCCTTCAGTTGGAACTAGCATTAATGTCCAAGCCTACATAAAAAAAACTGGGTCTATATTACCAAAGCGGAAAACCCTATTCCCGAATACCTAAACGTCGATACCTATACTGCAAAAAGTGAAAATCCCGAACGCACTAAATCGCAAAAAAGAAAATATTGAACTGTCATAGTCGGCCAACCCCACCACCCGCTACATGCCACCTACCCAAAGAAAATAAATAAACCACACACATACACTAACCAAACCCTACTTCTAACCTAAGGTAAAGCACCAAAACCCTACCTCTAACCCTACACTAAACCCCACATACACAACTAACTATGCACTATCCTTAACCCCTGCTTAACCCTAAGGTCCGTAACTACCATACACACATACACCCAAACAAAATAAATAATCCACATACATACAATTAACAAAACCCTACCTTCAACACTACACTAAACCCCACATACACAACTATCTATGTACTATCCTTAACCCCTCCCTAACCCTAAGGTCCGTAACTACCGCACACTTCCCCTACAGACATACACCCAAACAAAATAAACAATACACATACATACACTTAAAATAACCCTACTTCTAACACTACACTAAACCTTACATGCATTACCTATCTATACACTTAACTTAACCCAAATCCTAACACTAAAGTCCTATCTATCGCACACTTACCTTACGGAGCTATACCGTAGACGGGACAACCAAAACAAATCGACCTTTCGGAATTTGCGGTTTTGTACGTTCAGGATTTCCATACTTCGCACAATATGTATCGACATCTTCATATTCACTCATACGTTTTTTTATGTTCGTAATATAGACCCAAAAAACTATAGGAGTATGTACATAAGTGCATGGACTCAGCAATACCTGACAGAACCAAATCATCTTCCTCAAGGAAGAGTAAACCTGTCTGTTGGAAAGCAGAAATAAACTCTATAATAAAAGGAAACAAATTGCTGTCCAGGACCAAGAAGGAGCAGGTGCCAAGTTGAAAGCAATCTGCCATTTGCCTGAATAAGCAAATGAGGTGACTGGTGAAATCCTCTAAGGCTAACTTCGAGTTCAAATTGGCCACATCCACTAAGGACGATCACAAAGCCTTCTTTACATATGTCTACAATCTCAAAGGTAACACCCAAATCTGCTCTGAACTGGTGGTCAGGAGCACTGCATACACAAATGCCGTAGATATAGCCAACCTGCTGGCAGACAGGTTCAGTGAAAACTTCAACCCCTGTCCCCCAATCAGTAAACCAGGATATCCCCAGCACCTGCCCCTCCTACCCTCATCACCAGGGAGCAGGTCTTTAATGCCCTCTCAAAGGCAAAAAATACAACCTCCATGGAACCCAACAATATCCCTGGCTGTGTCCTACATGGACTCGGGCAAGATCTCTCAGCACCATTAGGCACCTTATTCAAACAAAGCCAGAGCACCGGCTTCTTTCCAGCTGAACAGAGGACTGCCACTATCTTCCCTCTCCACTAAGGTGGAATGTCCACCAACCCAGGCAATTATAGGTACGTCAGCCTAACTAGCTTGATCTGCAAGACCATGGAACACATTATCATCAACCTTATAAACAAGGACATTGGCAACATCCAAATACTTGACCCACACAGTTTGGTTTTGTCAAAGAGAGTTCATATCTGTTAAACTTGGTCAACTTCTTCGAAATAGTCACCAAAGCCATGGAAGAGGGGAAGATGGTGCACACTGGCTACCTTGACCTAGCCAAAGCCTTTGACACTATTGCCTACTTGGGCATAATAGATAAACTCTCCCAGGTAGGCATCAACCTGTATATTACCAGATGGGTAACTAATTGGCTCACTGAGGAACCCACTCAGTCAAAATTGGGGAAGCCACCTCTAGTAGTAGACATGTAACAAGAGGCGTACCCCAAAGATAGGTCTTAAGGCCCCTACTGTTTGGGATATACTTTTCTGAGGAGCAAGTCAAAACCAGTGGTCTGTGGCTGACCATGTTTTCAGATAACTGCAAGTGGGGTGTTGTCTTAAATTCCCCTAGTGATGTGAACATCCTCCAAAAGAGCCTCACCCAAACTAATGACTGGTGCCAGAAGCATGGCCTCAAACTGAATGCCAAGATATGTGTCACTATCCCCTTTGGAAAAATGGTGTCCCCACTAATTATCACATCAATAACAATGTACTAAGCACACAATCAGTCATGAGGGACTTCAGCAACTAGGTTGATACCAACCTGACTTTTGACCCCCACATTGCCTCCGTTACACAGAAGGATTTCTACATGGCCCACCTCATATGTAAGACTATTTCATCCAGGAACAAGGAGGTGATAACATCCCTGTACTCCTCCCTTATCAGACCCATTATTGACTACAATGCCCCTTCAGCATGTGCCTTGCCAAGCACATGCAGCAGCTGGAGAGACCCCAGAGGTTCCTGACCAGGAAAATCTAGGGACTCAAACACCTATCCTATACAGATAGGCTAAATGCCCTGTCCCTCTACTCAGTTTCATAAAGACTGCTCAGAGGTAACCTGCCATCCAGACCAAGCCTTGATGGAGTTGCTGCATATCCATAAGTCAAACTCCACTCACACAACCCGCACGCAAGGCTTCTACCTGGTCTGTGACATTAATGGAACTTGTTGGTGGGATAGATTTGTGTCCCAAAGACTCCTCATTTTGTGGAATAGACTCCAACTCCATGTCAAGCAGAGTACCTCACTAGACCTCTTTAAGAGGAACCTAGATGACTGGATGGCAAACAGAAAATACACCCCTGGGATCTCACCTGTATCCCTGCTGGATAGGGGAACAGGTGCTGACTTTGTGGGAACAAGGGCAAAATTCTTGGCTAGGCTTATAAGGGCCTCCAGGCCAATAGCCTAGTATCATCCTATGAACCTATGAAATTTGGGTTTAATAAAATCATTCATCAAATCATAGCATGTTACAGGAATGCCATCCATGACCCTTCAAAACCATGTCCATTTCTTAAATACATTGGATGAACTCCATATACAGAAAACCTCCATCATCCTGGGATAAATTAACTACCCATCAATAAACTAAGAGACCTATATCTTTGATGTAGGCTATACCCCAGAATTCCTCAATTTCATAAACAAGAATTTCTCAATTCAGATAGTCAAGGAGAACACTAGAGGATAAAATGTCCTTTACGTGGTCCTTAGAATTATAGTAGCTATATGCACTGTCCCACTGGTATACTCTTCTTCAGTCAAGTCTAACTATAGATTGGTAATGTTCATTTTCAAAATCCCTGAATGAACAAATGCAAATATTACAACACTGAAAGACTTCAAATGTACAAACAACCTACAATTCTATAATGAAGTCTCTAAGTTCACGTATAACTGTATCCATAAATGTTGACAAAGATAGTAGTTGTGCAAATAAATTCTATGTTCACCTTGAAAACTATATAAATCTGTCAGTCCCTAGTAAAACTTAACAAAAGGGGAATGGAAGGGAAAGAACTACAGCCCGGTGGTCCACATGCATAAATAAACAATACAATAAGACAGAAAAAAAACTCATTACAAAAAGTAGATCAATTAATAGATTGCTATTAACTCATTACATCCAAATGATGCTTCCAGGTGCATATGCAGTTACCTCCTACTGATGCCTCCAGGTGTTGAATACTGCTTGTTCATATTTGCATCAGTAATTCGAAAACCATGCTATGTACAAGATTTTAAAAGATATTAAATCTTAAAGCTTACATAATGGCAAACTCAACTGCAGTAATATTTATCTCTGTCTAGTGCAGTTAAAGAGATATTAGCTTTTATGATAATAATTTATCTTCTTTTGGCTTTTCCCGTTTAGGGGTCGCCACAGCAGATCACCTCTCTGCTCATGATTGGCAGTGGAGTTTTATGGTGTCGAGTTGCCAGCCCCTCACCCAACGTTCCACAGAAGGCACACACATACACACACTCACACCTAGGGCCAATTTCGCACGTCCAATCCACCTACAACATGTCTTTGGGATGTGGGAGGAAACCGGAGCACCCGGAGGAAACCCATGCAACCACATGGACGACATGCAGACTCCACACAGAAGGCACCCCAGCCGAGGATCGAACCAGAGAACCTCTTGCTGTGAGAAGACAATGCCAACCACTGCACCACCATGGCTGCCCTATGATATTAATTTATGTACATATAATTTTCACTTTTTTGTAAATATTTCAACAACCAAGCAACACAGACAGAACTCCTTAGACTCTTATGAAAGCTCTCCACCAGATGAATAAAATGCTGCTGAAACTTGAGTGGTTACTGAGATATTATATGTTGTTATAAACATAATAGTTACTGGGTACTGGGACTACTACTGTAAAAGTAATCTGTGCTGAAGGGTTTGCTTTTTATATTTCTTTCATAACCCATATGGTTCCAAAGATATGAATATTTGTTTGAAATGTGTGGACTTAGTTTGATTCTATCAAAAAGCTCAGGCTCTGTCTATTGGAAGTTACAGTGCAAACTTCCTGAGCTCCATTGGAGTTAAGGACTTAATAAAGATACATGAAAGACTCGCAAATCAAGTTCAACATCAAAAGGTTATCCAAGGTACAGAAAAATGCCTTCAGGGAAAAGTAAGGGTTCATTTGAACTTAGGCTAGTATCAGAAGGGAAGGACAATCACAAATGCTTCTTTACGTACATCAGAAGACAAGAAATAACATCAAACATTGCTCTAAAGTTATTCAGAATGGCACAATCTACTTTTATCCATAAGATATTGCAAATGTACTAATGTTTATATATTTACACATTGTTGACCATTGTTAGTCCCACAAGGCCAATGTCTTTTTTTTGGAGGAGACCCAAGGTAGTATACCAAGTAGGGGATATTTAGCCCAAGCACCAAGGAACTTTCACTGCTCCTTGGAGGAAAGGAAGTGAAGCACTCTCTGGAGGTACTAGATGGCACTGGGGGGCTTCCAATGCAGATATGGGAATTCTGAGATGGGGAGGATTGCAGTAGAGCTGGATAGAGAAATAGGAGAAAACTTACTGAATGAAGGAGAAGGTGAAATAACTGCTATAGAGTTGGAACTCAGATGACTGGAGACAAAAGTGCTGGTAGTTTTGATGAAACAGGCAAAGCAATAGGAAGGAGAGGAATCATGATGGAGTCACATGGTAGAGAGTGTATTACAGGAGGAAGACAATGAGAGGTTGAAAATAGAAGCACTAGCTGCAGGTAATCTTGGCTGGTGGGGGTAACCTGTTTTATGGATTCTCTGCAACAGGACTTTTTGTTACAAGAAAAAAAGAAGTTATGCAGGCAAGGAAGAATGAAAGGACAAAATGAGAGGGGGGTCTTTGCAGTTTATCAGCAGCCACAGGAAAGATGACCAGTAGTAAGAATAATAAAATAAAATAAAATAAAAATGATGGCAGTGTGAATAGTTCTAGCATTACAGATAGTGTTATTTTGACACTATGGTTTAATCTTAAGGACATAAGAGCATTAACTATTTTTTTGAGCTGAAATGTTTTGTGAAGTGACATTTGAAAGCTTTAACTTGGAAAAAACTTATGTTTGAGACTGAAAAAGAAATATAGTTACACCGTGGAAAGAATATTTATTTTAGAGACTGGGACTACAGCTAAAACATATTTAAATGTGCAATTTAGGTCTTCATCTACATACATACATGCATACATACATACATACATACAAATATTTCAAGCAGTGGTATAAATGCCCTTCTAGCTTGCCAATGTATCAAAACACTTGTTCCCATAATAAGTGTCCAGGCTGTTCTTAAAAATATCTAAACTAGTACTTGCTTTAATGTAATTTGATAGTCTGTTCCAAGCATCAGCTACAAACAATTAGTACCCTTCTCATTCCTATAGAATCTTCTACATAGGTTGTCTGATGATTCTCTAGTACTTTTTGATAACCCCAAACTTTCCCAGAGGTAGTTGTCGCTAAACGCCCTATATACCTGAATAAGATCTCCTCTTAAATATCTGTAAGAGACTCTGTACAAGTTCAGATATTTTAGTCTTTTATAATAGCTTACATTTTCACATCCATGGATGCCCTTGGTATATTTCCACTGAACTCTTTCCAGTTTACTCATGCTTGTCTTCTTATAGGGTTTCCACATTGTTATTCCATTCTCAAGTTTTTTAGGTTTAATATAACTAACACACAATGGTTTCATTATTTTTAATTTCCTAGACTTTATAAATCTTTGTATACAACAACCTATAGTTCTATAACTATCATTAACCAACTGGGTGATTTGATTAGAAAAACTTATAGCTGAAGCCACCCATATACCTAGGTCCTTAAATGACTGTACAGTTTCAATCACTGTGTGCTGTATTAAATATTCACCATTCAGTTTATTTCTCCCAAATCTCATATGCTTAGTTTTTGATGTAGTTATCAGACTATTATTCTCCTGTGCCTAAATGGTCAATTTAGTCAAGTTATTTTGAAGACATGCCTTATCTGTAACACTTGTAATCAGTTTACCCAATTTCAGGTCGTCTGCATATAGACTGTAGAACACATCAGATGAAAAAATCCAAACAAGTAAGGGCCTAGGACCGAGTCTTGTGGGACACCTTGACTGTACCAAGGAATTCACCTGTCCCGTTGCTGTATGATACTAAATATGATAATAAACATTTGTTTGGCGAAGCTGCTACTGATTTGTTTAAGTCTCTTCAGGATAAGAGCAAGGTGTTAGAGGAACTTAAACATGCTTTTGATTTTTTTCCTGTACCTAAGTTTCAAAGGAATTACCCTAATAAACCTGCCTTATTTCATTAACAATCTTGTCCTACCCTCAAGGACAAAAAAGGTGGGAAGTAGGATCCTCTTGATAAAGCTTCTCAGACATCTGTGCCCCAGATGTGTTCTTTTCCTGATAAACCAGGTGCTCTCCGACTCTCCTATTCTTCCCAACCACATTCCTTTCTCTTCAGCTTTCTCTAGTTATCCCTGTTTGGTTAAAGACTATTTAGGACTCCTGTGTTCTGTCCATTATCTGCCAAGGTTATTTCATGGTCTGGAAATCACTTCCCCCTTTATGGGGATTCCTCAGCCCCCTGAAGAATAGCTGTCCTTCTTTCCAGGGGTGCCTTGGGATCTTTTGATTCAGAGCACTATTTAAGAAGTTCCAGTTTCCCAAAGGGGGAGGGGTTTTTACTTCAGAATGTTTTTAGTACCCAGGAAAGAGGATACTTGGAGACCAATTTTAGACTTCTAAATACTTTCCTGAATTTTGCCTCTTTTAGAATGTTATCTCTTCAGACTTTGTTCCCGTTTCTGCTTACTCAGGTTTACATGGTGTGTCTGGATCACAAGGTTGCTTAGCTCCATCTCCCAATTCATCCCATTTTCAGGACGTTTTTACATTTCTCTGTCGCTTCCTGGAATTTTCAGTTTTCTGCTTTGCCCTTTGGCCTTTCTACTGCCTCAAGGGTATTCACCAAATGCCTCACTTATGTGATTGCTTTTGCAGTCTAAGGGGGATCCAAGTATTTTCCTGCTTGGATGACCTCTTGTTTTAGGCATCCACTCCAGAAAATTTGTTGCAAAACCTTCATTTTTGCATTCTTCCTTCTCCAGAGCCTGGGGTTCACTATAAATTTCAAAAAGTAATTTCTCATTCTTTCTTAGAATCATGTTTTTCTGTGGTGCAGGATCCAGACTGTTCCTATGTGGACATCCGTTCCTCCTCCAAAGGCTCTACCTCTCATTTCCTTTTTACAGTTCCTTCTTACTCTGGACTCTGCAACACCAAAGGAATTTCTGAGAGCTCTGCGGTTCATGGCTTCTATCATCCCTATGCTCCCTTTACCAAACTCCACATGAGAAAACTGCAGTGGTTTCCTAAAGTCAGTTTGGCTTCAGCATTCGCATCCCCTTGAGTTTTTAGTTCTTCTTCCATGTTGCACGGACTTCAGTCATGGATTCAGAAGCTGACTCTCAGTCCAGGGCTCCTATTTCTAGATTTGAAGTCAAATAATTTCTTAAAGGTGTTCTACATATTGGGTCTACCAAGAAGCATATTCCTCATCCCTAGGATCTTAATTTTGTTTTGGAAAAATTGATCCAGCCTCCTTTTGAGCCTGCCATTTCAGCTTCCTTGCCACATTGCTCTTGGAAGACTGTACTTTTGTTAGCCCTTACTTCTGACAGATGGGTGTCTTAGTTTCTAGCTCTTATGGCTTATCCTATTTTGTTTCTACATAAGGACAGGGTGTCACTTTGTACTAATCCTTCTTTTATGCCCAAGGTGGTACATGAGTTGTCCCTTAATCAGTCTATTCCTTTGCCCACTTGTTTCCCTTGTCTGCAGTCTCCCTTCCTTCTTCTGTTAAGGCTCATTCTACTAGAGCTATGCCTTCCTCTGGTGCTCTATTTTTAAGGGTTTGGATACTAACTCTATGTGTGAGGCATCTACCTGGACTTCTGTGCATACTAGGGAAATCATTCAGGGCTTCCTAGAGAGCTCTGCCAGTACTTACTCCTCCTTCTTTTCTTTCTGAGCTTTGCCAGTCTACCTATTGTAATGAATACTACAACAGTGAAATGGAAGGACATAGTTCTGCTGTGTAAAATCTTACCATAATGGTAGATGTCATTCTCTTCAGTGTTGCAGTATTCACTCCCTCATGGTCCATTTCTTTTATGGATGTACTGATTACTTCTCTACTCCTTGGTGTTCCTACTGGGGCTCTCAATTCTGAGGCTTGTACATCCAGACATCACCTTTATCCTCTACTCTATGTGAGGAGCATACTGCAATGTACAGCGTACCTTAAAGCAAAGGCTTTGCTATACTGCCTGGACGTTGGCCCACCCTTGTCAGGGGATGCCTGTTGTAATGAATACTGCAACAGTAAAGAAAAGGGCATCTATTGTTATGGTAAGATTTTACAAAATTGTACTCACTTTACCAGTATCACTTGAAATACACTAGCCAATACCTTTCTACTCCCATTATGACTTTATGGTGACCCCATTCTTACAAACCTCCCTATCTCAAAAACATAAAACCTGAACAATGTTACAATCAGATCATCAAATTTGCAACAACACCCCTGTAAAAATCATCAGTGTGCTGCCTTCAAAAATCTGAAATGGCTAGAACTATGTCACCATTTAACACATATACAGTTAATTGTTTGCTTACAAAATAATCTATGACCCCTGTGCCTGCCCTGCACTAAGCAGTATCTTACATGCATATACCCCAAATTGACCTTTATGCTCCAATGACCTGAAACTACTCACTGTCCATAAACCAATCAAGTCAGCCGGATATGATTTGTACTCCTACTATATTGCCAAAGCATGGAACTCCATCCCTGCATCAATTAGACCAAGTCACTCCTTCCACTAATTCAAAAACACACTAACAGATTACCTTACACATTTTTGGCTCTGTATCTGGTGTATACCAGGCTAAGTATATATTTTCCTTTATTAATTCCCCTTCCACCTCCCCTGTACTCTTCCATTTCTTCATATCACAGCCTTATATTTTTAAATATCAGAACTTATGGGTTATAATTCAAAACATATAAAATAAACTTTTTGTGACTTTAAAATATAACCATAGTAAAAAAATCATAAATAAATAAATCCATAAGTAATGAATTGTAGACCAATTCATGGTAATCCATCCTTTTCTCCCATCTTCAACCTCTCTCAGAAATCTGCATGACATTTCTGAATAATATAGCTGTTGAAATGGTGTCAGATGAATGACCAACTGCAAACAATTTTAGACTATTCAGTGTCATCCAAGTTTGAGGTATTAAACAACATTAGGAACAACTGGTAACCTTATGCCATGATCCTAAAAGTTAACCCCAGTGCAGGTGAGGTGAAGAAGATTTTTTTGCAAAATTTGGTCAGGGATGTTTGGTCCTATTGGTTAAACTAAAAAAATAGGTGAAGCCCCTACTTCTGTGTTTAAACGCAGTGCAAATGTTAAAGATTTATTGGAAAAAGGGACAACTGAAGTGACAGGAACATAGACAACATCATGTGTGGGGTCCGCTCGTCATGTAGATTTATTTATGACAGTATAAACATCACCATTCCCTCTTATTTGAAAATTTAATTTTGCATGGGTTGATACAGTTATACAACAAAATGTGTAATTTACCTTGTATATTGCCTTACATGCCCTGCATTTTACACAGTGAAGATTAAGCATGCATTACAGACTGGGATTTATGAACACACCTTGTATTGAAAAAAGAGGGACAAAAATAATGTCCTAAGTAAACATTCAAAGGCATGTACTAACTTTAAAAAGTTATTGTTATTTAATTTGGAAAAGGTGCAGATTTCTGAGAAATCTGAAGTTGGGGAAAAAGGCTGGAATACCATGAACTGCACTGTCAGTTGTTATTAAATGCCTATCAGACTCCAGGGTTAAAATAATATATTTCTGTTAACAGTATCCTTTTTTACTTTGGTTGCATTTCATTGTCACATTTATATATATATGTTTTGAATTTTAACCAGTAATTTCTGATAGTTCAGCATTCTTTTTTGTCAATAACTTTTTATTCTTTTCTTATATCAGGCATATATACATGTACAGAGATATTGTGCCATGCAAAACTAGTAGTTTATATAAATTGAATATACAATGAAGATGGATTTTAAAGTATAAACAGTTTTACAACAGATACTATCTACATTATTTACAATAATGCTGCTAGACTAGTCGTAAGATGTTAAGGAACACATATCTTAGGTCAGTTCAGTGTAGAATTCATTGATATATTTCCATCATTTGTTATTTACTGGCTATGCATAAATACAAATATACATGTATATAAACATAGAAAAAAATATATGTGCACACATCTCTCACATACCTGTTTGTTTTAGGGATATGTTAATGTTAACTAATTTCAGGTATACAATTGTGTGAATGCTTATTGAGTATGTTAGCATTATGTAAGTAAGATATTGTCAGATATTAGTTTCCATAATTTCTGATAGTATGTCCATTTCTTAGGGTTCATAATAATTAGTTTATGCGATGATATGTAGGGTCTAGCCATAGATTGGAAACCTTTCCATGATAGTTTTGTACGGTCTATCCAATTTTTAGTTATATATAGCTTTATCAGAGAACATATAAGGATTATCATATGCATTTGCAATTTGGTAAGTTTAATATCTGTGATATGAAGAATAGCTAGTTCCCAACATAGTGTTGAATTAAGATATCCCATTTTTTTTAGTTGTATCCTAAGAGATCCCCATAAATTTTGTGAGTATTTGCAAAACCATAATACATGTATGAGATCTGCTTGAGGGAAGGAGCAGCAATTGCAAGTCAGTGAGGATGTGGAATTGAACTTGTTTAGGATCATAGGTGTGTAGTATGCATTGTTGTTAATCATTAGCTGGGTACCTAACAATTTTTTGAAAGGGGAAAAGGTGTTTGTAAGGTTGATAGCTTCATTTTTTGTTCTTTCGTTATTGGTTTTCCATTATTATCCCAGTAGAAGGAGAACAATAATGCATCTTTGTATGTATAAGAATTCACTAGCTTATACGTTTTTGAAACTACTTTTTCCTTACTTGTGAGAGATTCCAGAATTTCTGATAGTCATGATACATCTTCCTTATTACTAGATATCTCTTTGGTTATTACTGTAACAATTTCTCCAATTTGTCTTAAAATAATAGCATATTTCTTTGTGACCTTTAAGATTTGACGTAGTTCTTGCGGTGTTTTATCTTTATGTTTATATATATCCCAGATTGTACAGTCTTTAATTAATGGGTATTCTGTTAAGTTTAACATTTTGTTGTTTATTTTAATATTTGGGTTTAGGTGTAGTAGTTGGACCATAGATAGGGCATTAGTAAGGTTTAAGGTTTTCATCCAATCTTGGTAATCTTTGATGCTGGCAATTAATGTATTATTGAGTTTTATGTTCTTGATGTTAGATAGGTTTATAAAGGTTATGGCTTTGGGGTTAATCTAATTGTAAAGTATGTGTTGATGCCATAATTTAACCCATAGTGGTGTCCATTGTTCATTATGCTTCGAGTAGTTTGATATTAGAGTGGGTCTGAGGGCATTAGTAATTTTATAGTACAGTTGAATGTCTGGTAGATTTAGTCCCCCTTTCTCCTTTGGATAGGTTAGTCTTGTATAATTAATTCATACTGATTTGGGATACCAGATGAATTTGGCTAGTTCTTTATTTATCCTGTGAAAAAAATTGTTTTGGTATGATTGTCATTGTGGCATTGTCATCTTAATAGTCGCCACTTTTGAGATTATAGATAATTTCATTAATTTCCATCTATCCATATCTTGTGTAATGTTATTCCATGTTTTAATTATATTGTTTTGTAACTTGGATGAGTGGTTATGTTCGAAGTTTACTCCAAGGTGTTTAACAGAATAGTTTATTTTGAAGGAGGAGTCTGTGAAATATCCTTCTTTATGGCTTAGGGGATTAATAGGAAATATATGTGATTTTTCCCAATTAATCAGGTAATTTCAGGCTTCCAAATATTTGTTTATTGCCGATGTGATCTTATCAAGATCTGTAGTAGGGAGTCCAAAATATATGTTGAGGTCATCCGCAAAAGCTGATAGTGTTATTTTTGAATTCAGTATTTTGGGGATTGTGTGAAAAGTTCTTTGTGAAATGTGGAGAAAGAAGGGCTCAGTGAATAAATTAAAGAGAAGTGGTTATAGGGGGCAACCGTGTCTTATTCCATTAGTTATTTTAATTGGAGTTGATAGAACTTTGTTTGTGTACAGGTATGTATGTGAATTATTATATAGGATTTCTATGAGATTGATGTACTCTTTTGGGATGCCAAAGTGGGATAGTGTTATAAATAGAAATTTCCAATCAACCCTGTCGAAAGCTTTGTATGCATCTAACACTAGAGTATATCTACTTTTTTTTTCTTTTTTGGTAAGTTGGATGAGAGAGTCTAATGTTATGGTGTTGTCCCATGTATGTCTATTAGCCATAAAGCCTGCTTGGTCTTGGGATATAATGGTTGGCATAATTTTTTTAAGTCTCTCAGCTAGTAGGGTGGTTAAGATTTTGACGTCAGCATTCATCAAGGCTATTGGTCTTGGTCTATAGTTGTGGGGATTAGTTCTGTCGATTTTGTTTTTGGGTAACAATATTGTTTTTGAGCTGTTTAGGTGTATGTCTGATATCCCATTTGATCTGATGTAGTTAAATACTCTTAGAAGTACAGAGGAGATCTTTAGTGCAAATGTCTTGTAAAATTCAGCTGTATATCTGTCTGGACCTGGTGCCTTGCCTGATTTTAGCTTTTTAATTACTTCAATTATTTCTTGTTTTTTGAATGGGGCTATTAGTAGGTTTGTTTGGGTATCATTGATTTTGGGGAATTCAAGATTCCTCAAGAATATTTCTGGTTCTGTCTTGGAGGCTTGTTGGGCTTTAGCATTATATACTCTAGTATATATTTCTTTAAATATCTCTAGGATTTGTTCATCTGTTTTTATCATTCTATTCAGATACTTCAACAAAGTTATTCTAGAGGATTCCTGTTTATTGTCTGTTATTGTAGCAAGTGTTCTAGAAGGGACTTGCATTCCTTCAGAATCTTTAGCTATATATTTTAATTCTTGTAATGAGTAGTTTTGTTGATGCAATTCCATCAGTTCCTTTTGTAATTTGGTTACCTGTTTATCCAATCTAGGGTCATATGCTGTTTGTAATTTTTTTTCCAGTTTGCTAAGCGCAGTTATTAGTTGGTTCTCCTTTTATTTCCCAATTTTTTTTAAGATAGGATGCTTTTTGGATCAGGAAACCTCTGATTGTTGCTTTACAAGCCACCCATTGTATATCCAGGGAGATGTTAGTATTAATAAGATTGTTTTCTAATTCTGTTAGGATATCAGATATACTTTCAACCACATCTGTTTTGAGGAGAATGTTGTTGTTTATGGTCCAGTTGCTTCTAAGATGTTTAGGTAGCAGTAAAGTGTCAATCCAGTTGATTTCTAACTTTAATTTAGAATGATCTGATAGGTATCTGGGTTCACTAGTATACTTTATCTTTCCTCTTGCAAACTCTTCAGATATTAAGAAAAAATCGAGCCTAGCCCATGAGTTGTGACATTTAGAGAAATGTGTAAAGTAATTACCCTTCTCTATGTCATCACCAAAGGAAACAGGGTCCAGAAGGAGAAAGTCTGAGATAAGATCAGCAAGAGCAAGTGATGGCTGGTGACTATGTTTGTTTGATATATTCAATCGGTCATTATATGGGTCTATCACTGCATTCCAATAATTCCTATTATATGGTAGTGGTCTGGGAATTTGCTTAATAAGTTGTGGATTTCAATGATAAAGTTTTGTTGTTTTGAACACGGGCTGTATACATTGATAAATAAGGTTGGTTTGGGTAGGCTAGGGTTTGAAGCAGTGAAGTAACACCACCTTCCATTTACATCTGATTTAAATTCAATTATGGTTTCTTGAAATTCATTTTTAATTATGGTAGCTACCCTTTTAGAGTTTGTGCTGTCCCCAGAAGCAATAATGCTTTTTATCCATTTGCTGTTTATATCCCCATCCCAGTCCTCTTTTAGCATATGTCTCTTGTATGAAAAAAATATCTGTTTTTGCTTGATATATTAGGTGCATCAGTAATTTCCTCTTTTTTTTTTTGTCTTGAAGTCCCCTCACATTCCATGAGTTTATTGCCCACATTTAGTCACTTATAGTTTGTACTCCATTCCGTGTGTATTATTTAACAATGTGTGTAGGTTAGAATAATATGCTATATCCCATTTGTTGTTTTTGGATATTCTAGATATATTTCTTGTTTCTTTATATTCATATTTGATCAGTCCTTTCCTATCTATGATATTTTTTTGGATATTCAAGTCTATATGCTTTACTTTTCCTATTAATTTCTAGGTTGTAGTCTATTTTAGCAGCATTTGTCCCTTCTTCTTCTGGCTTTTTCCCGGTTAGGGGTTGCCACAGCGGATCACCTCGTCCGCACATCGAGTGGCAGTGGAGTTTTACGGTGTCGAGTTGCCAGCCCGGCGCCCAACCTTCCACAGAAGGCACACACACACGCACACCTAGGGCCAATTTAGAGTGTCCAGTCCACCTGCAGCATGTCTTTGGGATGAGGGAGGAAACCGGAGCACCCGGAGGAAACCCACGCGACCACAGGGAGGACATGCAGACTCCGCACAGAAGGCACCCCAGCCGAGGATCGAACCGGAGAACCTCTTGCTGTGAGGCGGCAATGCTAACCACTGCACCACCGTTGCCGCCCATAGCATTTGTCCCTACCAGAACTAAATCCGTGCCTACCCACATTACTCCTATACCTGGAAGGGTTTGGTAGTGGAAGGCTATTAGATGAGTCATTTCTGGTTTACAGGATATGTATTTGCAAGTCTAGCCTTTGAATTTATACAATATTAGTAAAGTGAATTTTTGCTCAACCCATGAGCCTATATATATTTTTGCATTCATCCAAGATCTGCTATTTATCAGTTAGCACTGACATCCCATTCTGCTCTTTTATGTTTTTAGTACTCCATGTCATGTTATTTTATTTATTGATATTTATTCTTAACAGTATTGTGTTCTATATTTTTCTGGTTAGTTATTTAATATTGCAGTTTAGTTATAACATTTATTAATGAAATCTAGTCGTCTCAGGTGATTTGCTGCATGGTTCCATATTTCTTAATTATAGGGTTTCCACTAGTCTGTTCTGTGTTTCTTAATGTCCTTTGTTGGTTTATTCATGTTTAATAGTATGTCAACATTCATTTAACAATATACTATGAATTGTATATTTTTTCCGTATAGGATGGGTTTGGTTAGACTGTTCTATTACTGAGTGTTCTACATTAATTAGTGGTGTTTTAAGCAGGATCAATGTATATACTCCTTTGGTTTTTACAATACAATAAATTATATTCTAATATAGGTATATCTACATTGGTGTCTCTAAGATTGCTATTTAATAACATTGCAATTTAATAGCTCTGTGACAAGTCATCTGAAACTGCACATATTAGTCATATATACCTGTGACAAACCACAGTTTTTTTTTTTATCCATTGTTAGGTTGGAAGTGCAAAGACCTCCATCTTTCTGTGAGTCTTGTGTAGCAAATTGCATTCCATTAGTGAGTTTATATAAGCAGGATATTATATATTTTCCTGGTATTGTGTATTATGTCATACCATTAGAACACACTCTCCATATTTAATCCTAAGTGAGATAAATCAATGCTATATGTACATCGCTCAGTTTAGCAAGCATAGAGAGTCTAGAAATGGCCTTTTAATAATCTCTGAACCACTTAAGGTGTGTATAGCGGCAAATACTTTCATAGCTGACAGTTTTCAAACATGTTGTGTTTCCAAGCCTAGCCCGCGGTGGTGTAGCGGCAGCACTACTGCCTCACATCAAGAGGCTCTCCCGTTCGACTCTCGGCCAGAGTATGGGGAAAGACAACAACAACATAATATACACCGAATAAAACTCTTGTGGTGTATTGATGACCGTTCCTCCATGTATTGTGTATCTGTTTCGTATCTGCATCTTCCTTTGATTATAGTTCTCTTTTATATTTTGTTCTCATAAAAAGTCATGACAGTTGTGCAACTTATAGCAGAATTGGGGAAATTATCTTTTCCTTATTAAACAATCATCAGTCATATGTTGAGAGTCAAAATTACCTGAGTTTCCTTCACAATTTATGTAGCGATATTGTTCTGAAGCTTCAGTGACACAAAAAGTCTTCAGTCTTAATGGTTTCTGCTACTGTTATCTAGCGGAGGCTAGAAGGGAGCCGAGGGATATTAAATTTTGTGCTGTTCTTTCATTATTTTCCGGTTGTTCGGTCTACCACTACACACATGGATTGAGCTGAAGCCATTATGTTAAGGCATCCTTTATGTGTGGGGAAGTGGATGCTGGTGATGCATATGTGTGTCACCTAGGATGTTTCCCTTCATCAACGTGCTCCCATACTTCGGTTCCCATTTGTCTACAGACAGTGTATATTTTAAATATATACATTTAATCATTTGATGAGTTGATTACAGCTTTGAAGCTGTTTATATACATTGGAGGGATATTTGCGTGCAGTCCGGGGACAGGTATTTTTTATTTTACAAGCAATAATGAGTCGTTGATGTTCAAGCTTCTGGAGATTTGCCGAAGGATTTAATGAATGTTGATTTAGCTTCTTTAGGTGAGGTTGCTACATACTTGGTGTCGTTATGTATGTATATAAGTGTACTTGGGTATCGCATTTGAAATTTTATTTCACGTTTGATTAGGTCAGCGCAGAAGGGTGCCAGGTTTTGCCTGCTTTTCTTGACCTTGAGTGGAAGATCTTGCGAAAATGTTAATTTAATGTCGTTCCAGAGGACGTACTTTTGTTTTTTGGCTGCTACTAGAATTTTTTGTGTATCTTGAAAGTTGAGTAATTTCACATATATCTGTCTTGGTGCATCTGCATCTTGTCTTTTGCATAACGATCTGTGCGCTCTCTCAGTTATTATCTCTTTGTTTTTATCTTCTTTTGGCAGCAGATTGTCAAATATTTGTTTAATTATTGTTGGGAGTTGACCGTGTTCGTATTTTTCAGGCAGTCCTCTAATCAGTATATTATTACGACGGTTTCTAGCCTCGAGGTCTGTTATTTTCTGTTGCATTTCCATTATCGTAGTGGTTTTGGCACCAATTTCATCTTTCAGTTTGTTTATTTGGAATTCATTATCTTGTATTTTAGATTCAGGGGTGTCCATACAATCCGCAGTTTGGTTGATTGTTTTGCCAAAGCTGGACATCTAGTCAGAAAGGTTTTGTATAGTTGTCTGGAGTGGAAGCAGGGCTTGTTTCAGTTCCTCCACATGGAAGCTGGAATCTGTACTTTGTTTAGCCATCTGCTTAGATGCATCTTGTTGCTTGGCTATTTTCTGTCCTTTGGAGCCCACATCTTTTTCGGGTGATGCTATGGCAGATAGTTTTGTTTTGGTAGTCTGAGTTTCCATTATGTCTATTTCTTTTTCTTTTGGCATTTTGAAGATTGATCTCCGTAGTAGTCTCCAGAATGTAGTACAGCTCAGTATTTCGGCCTAGAGTTACACTTATATTGTCTTTGTAGTTAAGCAGCTAAGAAATCTGCTCTAATAGTTCATAGATTTTGCAGGAATATTCCTTTAGTTTATCTATATTTCTTTAGATTGTCTTCAGTGATGATTTGTTCTTCCTCTTATTATTAGAGCTTTGGTTTTTGGTAGGTTAACTTGATTTTGATAGAGAGCTTCGTGGGTAAGGTGCTCACTGAGTATCCGCCATCTTGGAATCCTATTTCAGCATTTTTTGAGGTGATTGTCTCTTAAAAGATGGCTTGAGGACATTTTCATTTGTCATGTGATTTCATTTTCATGTGATTACATTATTATTTAAACCAAAATGGAGTCAGCATATGTAGCTCTGATGACATTCTTAACAGAGCAGAACAAAAGTGCTTAACTCTTGTGATTTATTTATTTAGGTATTTATTTGCAATACAGTTCTGCTAAATACATATTTAAATTCTCTTGGAAGGCACAACTATGTTTTTTTTTTGGATGGTTTGGACGGAATATTTCCTAATATTGTAAATGTTTCATTATATACCTCCTTTGGAGCTTTTCTCTGTGGGCCCCCACTGAAGAATGAAAAAAACCCTGTCAGACTCTCCTGGTAAACAAAGGAAAATAAATAAGTATTGGAAAAGAAAAGAATGTAAAGAATCCAATATAAAAGAAACTATAGAACCATCTTCCTGAATTGTATGAAAGCTAAATTTGGGGAAAATCTTTAATAATGAATGCAAGTGGAATCGATAAGAAAAAATAAATATGGAGATGGTATTATATAAAAAGATCAAAAAGAAAACAAAATTAAAATTAAAAAATAGGTTTAGATTTTTGTTTATTGCTGTATGAATGTTATAGAAAAGGAGATGTAGTGTATTAAATAACGAAATTACAGATGATGAAGACATAAGTGCTTTCACAATATTCACTACTGCTTCATCAGACGTCTGAATGCACTTACATTTTTGTTTTAATAAAAGTCTCTGAACCTGTATATCTGGAAGTTGCTATCTGTTTTTTAATCTGTTTTATCTCAACTGTTTTATGCTTTGGTGGATTATTTTACATAATGTAAATAATATAAATATTATAAATAATGTGAAAGATGTGAATAGAGCAATCCCTACTTTTTTTCTATAAGTGCTATAGGATATTTTATATTCACCTGAGCTATTGTCAACAGGGAGACAGTGTAAACGTTTAAGGTCTCATCTGAAGGCAAACAGTTTTAAGTGCTAATTTTACCTGAGAGACATATTTATAAAATACACATATACCTGAAGACCACAACCCTCCTGTCATCACAATGGAACACTTGTTAAAAGTACTTTCCTAAACAAAAGCACATCTTCAGTGGGACCTGTTCACAAAGCTGTCTTGCCTGCTAAAGAGCAGGAAACATGCATTGGTGGACCTACTCTATCTCAGCTATCTGACCTGAGTTTATCCATTGGCATTGTCCAACGATGGATCATGATCAACTGGGGTCCTAAGCAGGGTAATAGATCATTCCTCTCAAAACAGCCCATCCCACAGCAATCCCCTCCCCAGCCTTTCTAGTGTTCCATTACTTGGCTATTTCTCCCCATTTACCATAAACACTGTTCAAACCTGTCAGTGTACATACTGTTTTCTTATTTGTTTCTTCAATTATTACAGATATTGAAATAAAAGTTTTAAATTAAAATTTTATAGCACAAACATTCATAGCCATTTCCTAAACAAAGAATACAGTCTCACAATAACAATAGACAACATGAGCAGTAAATTTCCCTGTCCTTGAAACTCACTTTTATTGAAATGGCACTGAAACTCAGATTCAAAGAAAATGCATCTGGCCAAAAGAGGATTACGTTTGCTTTTTTGGCTGTTTTAAAAACATTGGATCCTTGCACATATTTTTAGTGTTGTGCATACATGTATGTGTTCTTTGATTTGCCTTCCTGATTGTATTATTATATTCCTTGTATAATACAGCACCACGTGTTATTATGTGTTTTAAATTTGTAGTTTTGAACATTCTTCCAGTAAGCAATGAAACAAAATGTATGAACTGAGAATGACAAAAATTCCCATTTCAGAAAATTTCAGTCATAAAGGCCACTCAAACTTCTAACATCACAATCCACAATTAGTCAATATGCATAATCTCTGCAGAAGTAAAAGTTATCTGAATAATTCCATATTAAATAGATTTGTAACTAATGAACAGATTAACTACTGGCAAAGAACTTTAAATTTCAGTGCTCATCTACAAATTCAGTGCTTGCCGCTCTTGAAGAATTGATTGCGTATGTTATATTAATAAAAAGTTGTTACGCTAGTAATATTGCAATTGGGAATGTTTGACAACAAATTCCTAGTCACTAGGTATCTCATACAAAGGAGGACAGACTCAGAAGTGCAGTACCCCCATTACCCCTTAAAATGTACCACAATATCAGCAACAAAAAGGGCACTTGCAATATCAGCACCCCATCTACATGTTGTTAGAGTAGAATCCACAGCCTTCTGCACCAAAAGCAATTATGCTAATAATACTGCTTTCTAATTCAAACAGTGGGTGCCATTTGCTAAACAAAAGAACTGCAAATTGAAAACAGATTTAACATGAGCAACAGTAAACCTCTCTTCCCTTAAGACTCACAATTCCATGAAAATGCACTAAAACTCATAATTCCCTGAAAGTGCACTCATAGTCAAACTCAAAATTCCTTCAACAGTCTGGTAGTTGGTGTTGAGGATTCTTGTCTCCACTGAAGCTCATAATTCCTTCAGCTGACTAACCTGCCCCTTCCCCCGTTAGTATGGGCATTACACAACATACCTCTCAACTTCTTAGCTCAAGATATCTGGACTAAACCTAAAGTAAATGGTGTACAATGACCCAAAATAGTGATATATATTTTAAATATTTTACTTTTTAACTTAGAAAGTTTCTAGAATAGCAGCATTTGTATTAGCATGCATTTTCTAAAGGATATGAAGTCTGAAACTCATATGTACTTCATTATTTAGTGACTTCAATCCTCAGTGATTCACCACAAAACCACAACTTTTTTGAGAAACAGACCAAAACTTTAAGGCTAAATCTGTACATTCTGTGAAAATGTGGACAGTTGAAAGGTATGTCTCACACACACACACACACACACACACACACACACACACACACACACACACACACACACACACACACACACACACACACACATGCATGCACTCTTTCTCTCTCAACAGAACAACTAGATTCAATTATGTGTGCAAGTGTGAAATGTGTTAACATCCATGTTGGTGTGCATGTAACTCACACATGGTCTTCCTTAAAGGAGAAGATGCCACTACCATGGTGTTAAGAAGTGTTTTTTTTTTTTTTTTTTTTAGTAAACTAAAAAGTTAATGTGTAAGCCCACCAGCCATGTTGCCCTAGGCGACTGCCCAAATTGCCAAATGCTGGATCTGGCTCTGGCTTTGTCATTGAGGTTTGTTTCCATTGTGATGCCTCTTTACAATGACAGCCCCATCACGGACACCAGGAATTACAAACAAATCACCCTGACCAGCCTCTTCTGCAAGATTATGGAAGGGATTAGAACACACCTGATAAACTATAATACAAAAACATCTTATAAGACTCGATGCCGAGCAATTTGGTTATGTTAAGGATAGAGCCTGTCTAATGAATCTGGCAATTTTTTTGAGAGGATACTGCAAGCTGTAGACTATGATTACTTAATCCATATAATATAGCTCGCCCTCACCAAGGCATTTGATTCTATACCACATGCCAACGTTATCAACAAACTAAGTGCACTTCAAATCCGTCGCTATGTAGTTGGATGGACAGACAGAACCCAGATTGTATGTCTTATGAAGACAGCATGAAAATAATCAGTAAAGTACCACAGGGTTCCATCCTGTGCCTGCGATATCTGGCATATACTTATCTGATCTCAAAATCAAAAAACAGCAACTCTGATTACCCAAATTTGCTAATGATTTGAATGCAAACTGGTTGTTATGCTTAAAACCCCTACTGATTTGCACAAACTACAAACTGAACTTAATTATGTTAATAGCTGGAGCACTACAAATGGATTTAAACTAAATGTTATATGTATGCATTTGGCCAATAAACCATCCGCCCAATGTATAGAGTAGAATGCACCCCACTCCAAAATGAAGATGTTGTGAAAGACTTTGTATATGGGTAAATAACTCCCTCTCCTTTGATCATCTTGTTGTAAAAGTAGTCAGGAGATCATTATATCTGGCTTATTGTAAAGGGTAATTCCAATAGATCCAAAAAAAGTCATTACCCTTCTATGTTCTGTATGTATCAAACTCAGTATAGAATACAATGCCCTCTTTGAGATATATGTTACTAAATATGTCAAGCGGTTGGAGAGACTCCAGGGGGTCAATGACAAAAATAAACATGGGACAAAGGGACCAGAGCTATCAAGCTATGTATGGTTCTGCTTTACATCATTGATTTCCCATAACGTCGACTCGCTTAACAGCAACACAACATCGAAAGTTCAAATGAGCAAACTCCCGGAACAGTGAATTTTGCCTCCGGGAAGCTAACCACTTGGCCACCACTGACAATAAAAAAAAAAAAATTAAACCCACCAAAGTGGGCGGGGACTTTGCCCCCACCCATATTTAAATATTTCAACTCTGAGATCGCACTACAGTGGAGAAAAGGGCAAAGGTCATCAGTGGTGGCCAAGTGGTTATTTTCCTAAAGGTGAAATTCGCCATTTTGAGAGTTCACTCTTTTGAACCTTCGATGCTGTCATCTCGCTATTAAGCATGTTGATGTTATGGGAAATTGATGATATAAAGGGGAACCATATATATATATATATATATATATATATATATATATATATGGATGTAGTCCAAATCCATTATCACCGAACATACTTTACCGAAAGCGCTTTTACCGAAAAAACACTTACGGTAAAGTATGTTTACAAAAAAAAAAAAAAAAAAAAAAAAACATTAAACCTACTTCTATGCCATGGGGGGAGGGGCTATGACCCCCACCTCCCTTACTTTAATATTCTCACTCCGAGATCGCACTACAGTGGGGAAAAAGGAATTTTTCCTTATCTACACCGTAGAACGACTGGCACAATGTGCATACTTATCCGAAAGCGCTGCTTCGGTGAACAGCACATTCGGTTAAGTATGCTCGGTGATTTCTGTTTTGGTGGAAAGCGCATTTGGGGATCTGTACGGATCCCATTTATATATATATATATATATATATATATATATATATATTGATCTACCTGACTACATCGACAGTTCACAACACCGACACCACATAATCGACAGTTCACAAACACGACACCTCATACACTCGACACATCATAACAACAAACAAAACAAATCCCCTGTCCAAAACCCACACACACAACACAAGCACACCAAAATCCTTACAAACCAACACTAACCCTTACATACACAACTATCTACAACCCTAACCGAAACCCTAACCCAAAGGTCCATCACTATCGCGACATCTCACCTATCCCCTAACCCTAACTCACTTAACCCGCCCAAAAATATCACTACTGCCCTAACTCACTTATCCCACCCTGTCCCTACAGACCGTCAACATACTACTGCATACTTACACATCCTTTTCCCATCCCAGTGTTCTCGGTCTTCTGACTTGTCGATCTTCTGAGTCATTGTTGGTGTTATGAACTGTCGATGTAGTCAGGTAGATCCATATATATATATATATATATATATATATAAAGGTTTACAATCACATAGTCGATCGCACTTTGTGCGATCAATATACGTGCATAAATCAGGTAGCAGAACCATTAATGTGAGTACTATATTGTTGAACCTTACAATAATGAACAGACGCTATAGCAAGGTTTGACAGAGTAGTGCAGATCGCACTACAGTGGGGATTGGGAAATGTACCCTTTCCTCAGTGTAGTGTAATCTCAGAGTTTGTATATATACAAAGACATTGGTAACCTCCAAACTCTGGATCCTACCCAGTTCGGGTTTGTGAAAGGCAGATCATGACTTCTGAACCTGATCGACTTCTTTGAGGCAGTCACCAAAGCTGTAGATGAGGGTAAGGTGGTTCACACAGCCTATCTTGACCTCGCCAAAGCTTTTGACACCATCCCCCATTCTGGAATTATAGCTAAACTCACTAAACTAGGTATAAATCCCTACTTCACAAGATGCGTTGCCAACTGGCTCACTGACAGAACCCACACTGTAAAAGTTGCAGACTCCAAATCTGACCTCAAAGCAGTGACAAGTGGAGTGCCACAGGGTTCCATCCTAGGATCTATCCTGTTTGGTATCTACTTCTCTGAAGTACAGGCTAAAACAGAAGGCCTCTGGCTAATGAAGTTCGCAGATGACTGCAAACTAGAAGCCATAGTTAAGTCCCTAAATGATGTGGACATCCTACAGAAGGGCCTCGCTGAGACAGATGCCTGGTGTCAGAGCTATGGCCTCAAGCTGAATGCCAAAAAGTACAGTGTCATCCCCTTTGGTAAAAACTCTGTACCCATGAACTACCCCATAGGCAGCAATCTACTTAACACTGAATGTGTGATAAGAGACCTTGGGACCCAGGTGGACAGTAGTCTCCTATGATAGTCGCATCGTCACAGTAGTCAGGAAGTCCTTCTATGTGGCACACCTCATTATAAAAGGGTTCTCATCCAGGAAAAAGAGGTCATTGTTCCCCTCTACTCGACACTCATTAGACCCATTATAGAGTACAACACCCCTTTTTAAATGTACCTCACAAGACATCTGCGGCAGCTGGAAAGGCCAGAGAAGTACCTCACAAAAAGGATTACTGGCCTCAAACAAATGCCCTACACTGACTGCCTCAAAAAACTCAAGCTTTACTCCGTAGCATATCACCTACTCCGAGGTGATCTCTGCCTAACATTATAAAGCTATGTCAAACCCAGAGCTGTTGGACATGCTACACCTAAAGAAATCCTAGTCCCTCCGAGCTACATGCTCTAGGGACCTAAACCTTGTCACCACAATAAACAGGACATGCTGGAGGGATAGATTCCTGTCCCAGAGACTTCCCATACTCTGGAACAGGCTACCCATCTATGTCAAGCAAAGTTCTTCATTAGCACTCTTCAAGAAAAATCTTGATGATTGGATGAGAAATAGGAAATACACCCCGGGGATCACTTCTGTGTCTCTGCTCGACAGTGGCACAGGATAACTTTCTTGGGTGGCGTAAACCAGGGAACCTTGTTGGCTAGGCTTATGTAAGCACTTGGGCCGATAGCCTAGTACCTACCTATGAACCTATATATAAGTGGGGGGGGGTTGGGGGGCTCAGCCCCCCACATGAGGGGGTGCAGGGGGGCTTGTCCCCCTGCACAACATGTTAAAATATGTTTAGCGGCTAAGAAAATCTCAATGAAGTTGAAATGTTCGACATTCGACTTCGCTGAAATGCTCAGTTTGTTATTTACTGTGGTACGTGTTGTTATTTCCAAACATTTTCTTCAGATATATTCATTTTGGCCACAGTAGTGTTGAACATGTGATAGTAAACCATATATATATATATATATATATATATATATATATATATATATATATATATATAGATAGCTTCAATTCAGAATCTTGAATTACTGAAAACTCGAACTTCATATGGTCGAGACCATATGATCAAGTTTTCAGAAACTCGAAAGTCTGAACTGACATAAAAAAATTTATGCAAAGACATAATTTATGCAGGGGGACAAGCCCCCCTGCACCCTCTGTACTTAAATATACCATCTCCGTGATCGCACTATAGTAAGGAAAAGTGAAATCTCATGTTCTGTACTTCTGCATACAGCACAGAACGGGAGATTTCCCTTTTACCCACTGTAGTGCGATCTCAGAGTTGGTATATTTAAGTAGGGAGGGTGTGGGGGGTGCAGGGAGTCTTGCCCCCATGCAGAAACGATGTCTTTGGATATTTTCTTTTATTTCAGTACAGACTTTCAAGTTTCTGAAAACTGGACCATATGGTCCCGACCATATGGAATTTGAAATTTTAGTAATTCGAGATTCTGAACTGAAACCACATATATATATATATATATATATATAGGTATATACATATAGATATATACATATTATATATATATGTGAGTGTGTGTGTGTCTGTATGTTTTTATGCATATGTATGTATGTATGTGTATATATATATATATATATATATATATATATATATATATATATATATATATATATATATATATATATATATATGTGTGTGTGTGTGTGTGTGTGTGTGTGTGTGAATTACTTCTGCAAAAATACTTTGCCATGTGGAAAGCTATCACCAGGCTTTGCATACCCATACAAAACAACTAAGAAAGTAAAAATGGCAATTCACAGATATCACTTACAAAGGTGAAGATGAGAGCTGGCTCTTCTAGGCAGTGCATTGGATGAACCAACACCCTGGCTAGAAGTCTGTGCTATGATTCCTCTTCCTTAGTGTAATGTGGCTTTCTTCATGTCATCATGCAGATTCACCCCTCTGGGTGGGAACATTATTCTAATTAAGGCTATGCTCATTACTGTTTTCAAATCACTCAATTTCATACAATGTGACCTGTTAAACATTGTGAATATTAAACGCAATGCCATGCTCACACTTGAAAACCTGTGGACAGCTCTGGGCATTCATGAGAAGTGGATTATGTTACATTGGAGAGAATTTTCATCCCATAATTAACCATTTAAAGATAGTGCCACTGTAGTGCATATATTTTCAGCAGCATGCAGAGGGATAGGGAACTGCCATGTTCCATACCTTAAAGTGACATTGGAATTATAATAATACAGCACCTGTATTTTATCAGCTTGCCATCCATCTCCCATGTTAAATGCTCATTATTGCTCTGACGCTGGGAAACATGAGAACTGTTTTGGTCACCAATTTCATGCCATTTTTATTACATCTATGAATGTGAGACAGCTATGGCTAGAGAATGTGAGAGTAGGGCTCCTTTTAGGGAACAGAGGTGGTATGAGGAGGAATCCAAGGTTTTTCTGGACATCCTCTAAACATTACAGCCAGAGGCTCCTGCAGCAGGGCTATTCCAGGTCACAATATAAAGTTGATGCCTGGAACACTTTGGCCAAGACTGTCACCCATGCTTTTGGAATCCCACACACGGGGAAAGCAATGCCATCACAGTTACAGTCAAATGAATTGATGCTGCACTCACCTCCTTTGCTGATGGGAGGTTAAAGTTAGCGTGCAAGCACCACTCCAGTACAGTAAGTATGTAATCTTTTAGCTAAATGAATAGCATGCAATGTGTGTCCCCATTCACTTTCTCATTATGAATTCATGCCTTGTTTACAGCTGTAGCCATTCTAAACATATTGAGAGGAATAGGAGGATGCTCGGCAGCAGATTAGAGCACCTACAAGAACACCGTACTGAGTATACATTTTATGAAACATATCTCTGTTGGCATTGTAATGGCTGCAGCCAATAAAAAGAATTCTGTAATAGTTGTGATCAGCAGTATCACATTTGTGAGCACTGGCATAGCACAGAGGTAGTAGTAAGATCATGCAGTCTTAGTAGTGTGTTCTACACATCTCCTCCTGTATAGGTAGACAACTGGATCATCATGTTATGTCTGTGTACACTGAGATTGTTAGGATGTCTGTAGGTTCATCCCCCCCAAAAAATGTTGTCTTTGCAAAGTATATCTGTCATCCCACTAATGTTAATGCACCACTGCAAGGTCCATATATCTAATGTCCATAACTAGTAGCAGTTTGCTGAGCAGTTCACCGTATGCAATAGAAGAATCTATGCCTTTAATATCACCTATTCTGGACATATTTATGTGTGATCAGCATGTTTATTATGTATATGTACAGTTTCTATTACTGTTAAAACTCAAATAACATCATTGGACATCACTGGAAACAAGTACAGAAGTGCTATCTTGATAAACAGCTCCTGCAGTTAGCATTCTCTAATATCAGACTGCATGTGAGGATAACGTTTGGCTTAGGTTCCCCCATATGTTGTAATTAGGCAAAGAGTTTGATGACATAGCAGTGATAAAGTGTATTCCATAAACCTGCAATGCGATGTATCTCTTGTATCATCCAACAGATTCTAAATTATTTTAATATATAAACATGCGAGTTTTCACAAATAAAGTACAAATACTTGTATAAACTTAATTTAATACAATACACTGAATATATGTGTAACTTGTTTTCTGATTTTTCCAGTTAGTTGGCATTTTTTTCAGCTGTTGCTAAAAGTGCTTCTTTGAAGTGTTGCTCTGTAGGGTTCCCATAAATACATCATCTCTGCCAAGAAAAGCCGAGAGAAGCTTGCTTGCCAAATTAATTAGTGCCCACAATACTGTAGATAACACTCACTGCAGGAACATATCAAAGAACATTTGGCAACAGAGTTACAGGTCATTAAGTAGCAAAATGAATAAATCACAGAGTACAACTCATTACTTATGAGGTAGCATTCTAAGGCTTTTTGTAATTGATTCCTTTCACTAATTAATTGCATAGGACTGTTAAAGCAAAACATCAGAAGGTGAATATAACTGAAAGTTAGTCAGACATTTAACCACTTATGGGATATAATACAGAATATGTTCATTTTTGTTTGCTTTATCACTGTCTAATGTAACTGCAATACAGAATGGTAAGCAATGCGAGCTTGATTCAGTGCATGCCATTGTTTGTCATATACTTCAATTATGTATTGCCCTTACAATAAAAAAGTTATGCTTAGAATGTATGTTTCCTTTCATACAATGTGACATGGCTATTTCTATTTCATTTTGCTTTAAATAATGATGGCTGTATATGTTTCCATAAGGTACAGAGGGAATGAACAATGGTAAAAGGATATCCATATATGTGTCACATATGTTCAGAAAGTAGCTCAGGACATCAGAAAATAATCTTTACTGGTATGGTTAAATGTAAAATGTTGGGAGATGTTGAATGTATCTATCTATTTATGCACAGAATAAAACACTTGGAGAATGGGTTCTGGAATATATGTGAAATAACAATGGACCAATTAGTGATGTATATTTCACTGCATGATGTATGTCTGATTATTAAGAATGACCTTCATAGGCAAGCCCATTATTAGCAGAGGATAAGGAAGGGGAAACAAACTGTGAACACAATTTAAAAAAAATAAAACTGTAACTCATACTACTTGCTACAAACAACATATGTGGTAATAAATATAAACTGTCGTGAATAATTTTAATTAATGTGACTTTAAAATGTGTGCACTACTGAAATGTAATGATACCGTGTTTATTCATAAAAAGTTAAATGAACCCACTTGTATGTAATAACCCAGACTTTTTTAAAGTATTTGTAAGTGAATATTACTGTGGAGGATTAAGACTAAAGGAAATATATGGGGTTATTTCTTGAAAGCAAAGATCTGTTAACTAATTAAGTCAATGTATTTATTTCCATTCATCAGGAAACATTGACAGGGAGGTTTTTGAATCCCCTTTTCAGCAAAAGCCCAGGGAGAAAAGCTGCAAACATTTTTTATGGGTCCATAATTAGTTTACTAATGTTATATACATTTGCATATGGCTTCCTCAACAAAACAGAAAGGGAAAATGCAATGTAACTTTGGTTGGGGTATCTATTGTAAATATTTCTTTGAGTAATAATACAGAGACAAACAAGGATTTTATAAGTGAGGTAAAACTGACTAACAAGGGAACAACATGTTAATTTTATTTGCATATGAAGTAGTAGGAAAAGGGATAGAGAAAAGAAGAGGTCAGCTAGTCGTTAATGGGTCAGGTAGTAGAATTTGAAGTAGCAAATGGTTATATACCTTGAAACATATTCTCAAAGGGTAAGTGCAGCAACAGAGATTGGTTGATGTTAAATAAGATATAGGAGAGATGATGAAAGAGTGTGAAGATGAAGTAGAGAATCTTTGGGTATAATAGGGAATTCAACCCAAGGTTGTTGATAGATAAATAGATATCGAAATTGGTAGTGTTAGGAAAAGTAGAACTGGAATAGGCTGTGACTAATAGTTTTAAGATAGTTTTGGCTTCACATGAAAGAGATGACGAATAAAAAACCCAGTAAGAGTAGAGATGTGTTTTTAATTGAGATTTAAATAGCCTGTGGTTAGCAATTTCACAGAGTACTAGAAGCAGAGAATTCCACAGTTTAGACATGCTATATTAGTAGAGGACCTTACCATGTGAGTTGTTTACAGAGGAAGTGTCATGAATTTTTCAAAGGATCTAAGTGTCCATGCTGGAGAGTACCAGGACATGAGACACTTAAGTGTATGACGTATAAGAAAAATAGTTAATTTATGTGCTTGTTTTAAATGTATTAAATTGCGAAAGTTGGAGAAATTAAACCAGAGTAGTTGTTTAACTGACACATGTTGATGACTTCAGACAAAAGTATTGGAAGCAAATATGTCAATTCTGTTGAATATTCAGTTTAGTTTTGGGTAGGGAGTTAACTGTACATTAGAAGAACAGACTGCATATTAGAACACTTTAGGTGCAGTAGGCTGAGGCAATATATTTTCAGATCTAGTCAAGTATTTTTTGGCCCTGTATAGCATACACAGTTTTTGATGTGTTTTTATGGCCACTTTCAGGGCATGATAATTTTTTCATTTATCATCAATCATTATTCCTAGTATTTTGGTTAGGGAGATGACATCTGGTGCATGCCATTTCATGAGATGAGAAAGAGAGGAGTTAGACTTTATATTTTAAAGGGATTTGGGAAAGATATTGGTATTGACCACAAGATTTGGGTCTTCCAGTGAAATTTCTACAACTGTAAAGGCTTGCTGAGTGGCAATTTCAAGTTCAGAGATTGATTTTGCATTACAGATGATGGTAGAATTGTCTGCAGATTGGATTGTAGTGGCATTACTAAAATGTAGAGACAGAACATTAATGAAGATGTTAAATAAATGAGGACCCATGAATGGACCCCTGTGGGACTCTTAACTGATGTGAGGAGAAAAGAAAATGTGTCAAGGTGTTTTATCCTTTGTCTCCTCTTGGTGACATAGGAGTAAAACCATGAGAGAGAGAGTTAGAAGGGAGTCCTAGGTTAGCAAGCTTTGAGGAGTAGTTTGTAATGAAAGATGTTGTCAAAAGTTTTGGACAGATCCAAGAAGATGGACAATTGTTATTGTTTTTGTAGTGGTATATAGTATTAATGAAAGATAGTAGAGGAACATATGTGCTATGATACGGGTAAGTAGCATACTGTGATTATGATAGAAGTTTAAGATTAAAGGCTGTTATTGAGTTGCTTCATGTAGATTATGGCTTGCTTTTCTTAGCCTCCATTTGCCTGCTCCATGGCTGTGGGGTCATTCACTTAACCACACAGTGCTCTGGAGGTAATTGTGAAATCAGGTTATGACCTCATGACTGACAAATATCTGAGCCCTCACGAAAGCTTTATGCTTTGTGTGTATTTGCAAACAAGCAGAATACATTATCATGTAGAAAACTCCTCATTTGATTACAGATATCTGAGATGTACCAACTGAAAATATACCCTCTCATACGTTAATTTGTTTTTTTAAAGCAACTAACATGCTGCCATATCATCAAAGTTAAATTTTTTGTATGAGTAAAACCAGCTGAATGCACTACTAATTGTAAAAAAAAAAATACATTCGACATCTGGTAAACATTTGAGTGTAGTTAATTAAAACATAATAATAGGATGTTAGTCTGTGTGATTTGATCACAGATAAACTGTCAAAAAAGGGGAAATGGTTCATTTGTGTATGTGAAACAGTCTTAATGTATTACTAGGTACAGAACTGCTTTCATTGATTACAGTTAAAACAGCTGATGTGCACCAAAATAAAGCATGGTAATAGGAGTTTGTCTAACTGAAAAGCAGCTGCATTACAATCCTGTAGTCACATTTAAATGATCATGGTTGGAAAGGGAGGTATTTATGTATTAGAAACAAGATGAATGTATTGTTATTGGCAGAATTTCTTTCATTATCACAAACATATGCAGTGTACCTCAACTAGGGTTATTCTGTGTTTGCAAGCAACTGATTTACTTACATCATATTTACTGATAATGAATGGGGAGGAGTAGCTTGTGTAAGTGCAATAAGCCAATAAGCTATACCTTACTTGTGGCAGAATTGTTTTCATGTGGTCACAGTCAGTTATCAGAGATATGCCTAACCAAAATGCAGTAACTTCTGATTAAAAAAAAAAAAACACTTAATGTGGATGGAACTATTGAGACCTGGAAATTTATCAGCCTGTTATCTTAATTGTGAGATGGCTTCTCTCATTTCATCTGTATTCTTAAAGTTCCTTCCCCTTATATCAGGGAAAAACTCTATTCAATACAAAAAAACTGAAACTTTTCATGCTCACAAAAATTCTTTTCATGTTTAAAAAGAGCACCGTTTTCATTTTTATTTTTATATCATAAAACTATTCCATGATACGTTTTAGGGGTCTGGTGGTAATTCCAATATAAAAATCAATATAAATAATAACATTCAAATCACAAGTAAAATGTTTCTTGGCATGAATAGTAAATTTGTTTACGAAGAAGAAAAACAAACTTCCCTTGTGCAATGAAACAGCTTTCGTTACAAAACCACAAGCATAAGTGCCATTTTCTTTAGTTGTCAAATGATTATTTTGCAAAAAATCTTTAAAAATTATAAACTCTCATTGGCTTCTTACCTACAACATTAAAAAGCTCAACATTATAATGAATGTTCTGTTATTAAAAAGAACATTATATATAGTCTTAGACTTTGCCATCATATCCAAATACAATGACCCTTGTCTTACTAATTTCCTTTGTGTAGTTGTTATAGACCATCCTGTTAATAATACAGGAGGATATACATTTTCTCTGTTTGATCTAACATGGGTAAATGCTTCCTCTAACTTCTCTTCCTGATAATGTCTCTCCAAAATTATCTTTTAATTAATTTAATTTCTGAAATGAAGTCTTGTTCATTCATGGATGCAATAATAAATGATCCCTTGGGGATATTATCCTTAGTAAAAGCAGATTGGTTACTAATATAGGATAATGATTTTTTTAACTGGATTACTTTTCTAAAAACTCTTACTAGAAAGAAAAACTCAATTAAATATCTAAATTTACCGATATACCTAAAACAGTAACAGTTAACCCAACCCTGGCCAAGATACATTTTTAAAAAATGCAGTAGAATTTAAAGACCCAATAAATGCAATAAATTCATCCTCTGTTCATTTCCAAATGAAAAATATATCAACAACAAATCTGGTAGAAAACCTCACCCTATGAAAAAGTGGATTGTAGATAAAATACATAAATCCCACCAACCCAAAACCAGATTAGCATAGGAGGGTGCAATGCCTCTCCCATTGCCTCCTCCCTAATTTTTCATAATAATTAGAATAAAAAACAAACAAAAATATTTTCCAAAACCAATTCCAGCAGAATACAAATAGTGTTTACTTTAGAGTTAGATCAATAGGTATTTTGCTTAGTAAAATAAGAAATGTATTCAGTACCTTCACCTGTAGGAATAGAGGTGAATGAAGACATAATAGTAAATAAAAGTCTCAGACCAATCAAAATTACATTTTCTAAGTTTATTCAAAAAATCCTAAAAGTCTTATATATATATATGGATGTCTACTTTGGACTAATGGGTTAAATAACCTGTCCTAATAGTTAGAAATCCTTTCAGTAACTAGCCCACTAGCAGCAGCCATAGGCCTAAAACGGGGGTCTATGAACATTTATATGGGCATTAGGAAATCCAAATAAAATACCAAGCCTGGGATATGAAATAGTCATACAAATTAACTACTGAAATGACAGGTAACCCTGAGTAAATAAATCTAACAATATACTGTTGTTGTGTATATATTTATGATGCATATTAAAATGAGTAACCCTTATATATACTCTTTCTTATTGCTTACCATTTCAAATACAGTGTTATAATAATCATCCAAAAACATAACCAAAGAACCCCCTTTATCTGCCTTGAAAAAGTTAAGATCCTTCATATCACATTGATCATTAAATCCTAACCCTTCATTTTTATTCAGATTATATCAATAATTTGTAGGTTTAATCGAAGGAACATCAACATATCATTCCCACAAAGATCTAAATAGTTTATAATGTAGGAATTAAAGGTGGATTGAAGGTAGATGATTTAAATATATTAACACAATTCATGTCAAAATTTTCCAATAATAACTAAATATTATGTTTGCATACATCTAAGCTCCAAAAGTACATGCATGTTGAGATGGAATAAAGGAAAAGTCTTTATATAAAATATTCATTTGCTCATCAGAAAAACACAATCAAGTCCAAACTGTTCAATGGCAGACATTTTATCTGTTGTGAAAGCCTCTGATTCCTCTTCATCTGCTTCCTATGTCTGTAAACATGCATTCCTGTGTCCCATTGAACTGAGCTGTTCTTCTCACTTATAGTAGTTGATGGCCCTTCAATCATATTCCTTTGCTGGCCCATTGTTTCAGCCAGATGTGAGGAGAATCTGGAGGAAATGTTCATAGGTCATCTAAAAAAAATAATTTCTAGATATAGTTGAAGCATTTTGGTTAGACTGAACCACTCTTTTGGTAGTGGGGGATAGGCAGCACCATCCATGTAAGCAGTAATATCATGCTGGATTTTCTAATGTTTTCAGGAAATTATCCCTATTATGTCTGATTTCCCATTAGTGAAAACAGTTTCATATCCACCTGCTGTACAAGAAAATATACAGGAATAGCACATACATTTATCTAAGGAATGTAACTCATCACCCCAAGAATGTACCAAGCTGTCATTATGTTTGATCAGGATTCAGGCACCTAGGCAGCGTGATATCCTCCTGTGAGACAGCTGGATGTGGACACATGGCAGGTTGGCATTATGAATCCGATGACAAATGCCTGTGGACAATTCCCTGTGGGAATAGAGCATCCCACTGCACCCTAACCATATGTGGCAGACACAAACCCCCATACTGTTACACCCTGCCCCCACCCAGAAGCCAACATGTACCATTGTCAGTAGTACAAGTGGTTGTCACTGAATGCCAAGGCAACATGAAAGTGGTACTGTAAAATATGTGTACTGTGGGCAGATCCTTTATTAACACAACAGATAAAGTGATGTGTGTAGTGCCTGGTGTGTGCTAGAACCAAATATATTCACAACTTGTAGAAATGTGCTACAGCAGATAGGAAATCCTGCACATTACTGTAGTCACACTTATGTTGCAACATGTGTTTTAGGTGATGCTTCTTTACAACAATAGCCTTCCTATGTGGTGTCACAGGCATCCCCCTCAAAAATGACTCCCTTTGATTGTCTGTCAGGTTCTGTTCCTGTTGTAGAACAGACAAAAGGTCAGAAAACTGTACTGTAGGGGGTCCAAGTAATACTTTCAGTCGATGATGCCATGCCTCCACCTAGTTATTGGTCCATGGGAAGTCCATGTCAGACACATCACACACATTCCAGAACTTCAGGGGGTAGGACGATGGTAGATGTTGGTGTGTTGACTAGTGGGATGCATATTTCCTTAGTCGGCCATGCACATAATGATGGTCCAGAAATATACCTACAGGCTTAGCACAGTCAGCTAAGGTTGCCACAATGTCTAGAAATGCAGGGACAATATCATTCACTGGGAGGAATGCCAGGGCAATCAGCTTGCCGATGGCTATTGAGAATGTGGTGTCCATACCATACAAAGGCACAAGGTGGTGATGCTGGATTTAGCCCCAAATGATCTGTGCAAAATGGAATAAGCACCCCTTCAGAATACTCTTAGGGATTGCTTTTCAGCTGGCATGGATTGCTGCCTTCTCAAAATCAGTCATAATGTACAAAATCAGTCATAATGTACCACACAGCCTTCCTGAAGACACTGGAGAGTATAAATGTCTCTCCAAACACCATCATATACATAGACTGGGAACATTACTCAAGCCCCAACACCCTAGGTTCCTTGAGTTCATAAACTCAAATGCTATGGAACAACTAGTCACCATTCCCACAAGAGGAGAAAATATACTAGACCTGATCATCACAAACATGGGGACAAAATGCTCCACACCGAAGTATATCCCCATTGAGATCAGACCATAAATTAATCTCACTGAGATCCACATCCCGCCCCCACCCCCAAAAAGACCACAGTGAAGAACTTCTCAAAAGCAAACTTCACACTTAAGACTGAGTGGTATCCTTCAAGGCCGAGCCAGTGGAAACCACAACCCACGCTGCTGAAACCCTTACAAATGCCTTCTACGAGCACCTCCAGGAATGTATGGATCAAGCAATCCCTAATAAAATCAAGACCTTTTCCACCAAAGGCAGGACTCCAGCCATAAACAAACTCTACAACAAGAGGAGAAAGCTACTAATGGGAAGGCATCTCTGATCAATACTAGCAAAAAACTACGATCACTCATAAAATCATCCAAGGCCAACTTTGAGAGAAAAATCGCTAATGACACAAAAGACAATCATAAAGCCTTCTTTAGCTATGTTAGAAACCTGGGTGGAAACTCCCAGATATGCTCAGAATTAGTCCAAAATTATAAAAATTCACTGAACCCACAGACATTGCCAACATACTGGCAGACAGGTTCAGTGCAAATTCTCCCTCCCTCCCAAAAGGAGAAATATCTATCCCACCAGAGTCTAGCCTCCCAAACATCTCAGATGCCCAGGTGAGAGCTGCTCTCTAAAAACACAGCATCAATGGGACGGTGTCCCCGGGCTGTGTGCTACATGACCTCAATGAGGAACTAAACCCACACATAAGGCTGCTGTTTAATCTTAGCCTTACTACAGGATGGCGACGGCAACTGTGGTCCCACTCCACAAAGGCGGTGCTTCTACGGACCCTGAAATTACCGCCCCATAAAGCCTTGTCTGCAAAGCTATGGAGAGGATCATAATGGAACTCATAAATAAAGACAATGGGGACCTACAGACACTGGATCCTACCCAATTTGGCTTTGTCAAGGGCAGATCCTGCCTCTTGAACTTGGTCGACTTTTTCAAAACAGTCACTAAGGCCATTGATGAGGTTCACGCAGCCTACCTTGAGCTAGCAAAAGCGCATCATAGAAAAGCTCACCAGCTTAGATGTAAACCCATATGTCACAAGATGGGTTGCAAACTGGCTCAAGAACAGAACACACAGGGTTAGAGTTGCTGGTGCCATGTCAGACTCTAAGCCGGTCGTGTCCCACAGGGCTCAGTCCTGGGCCCCTCTTGTTCGGCATTTATTTTTCTGAAGTGCAGGCAAACATAGGGGATTGTGGCTGACAAAATTTGCAGATGACTGCAAACTGGGCACCATAATTGACACTCCATCAGACACAGACATCCTCCAGAAAGGTCTCATAGAAATGGATAACTGGTGCCAGAGCCATGGCCTTAAGCTAAATACCAAAAAATGTATAGTCATACCCTTTGGGAAAAACAAGGTAACCCTAATTACCACATAGGTGGTAATCCATTAAACACGGAAGAAGTTATCAGGGACCTGGGGACCCAAGTTGACAGTAACCTCTTTGACACTCACATTGCCAAAGTGGTTAGGAAGACCTTCTACATTGCCCACCTGATCAGGGATTCACATCCAGATCAGGAGAGGTCATTGTACCCCTGTACTATCAGACCAGTGATTGAGTACAACGAATGTACCTTACCCGACACCTGCAGCAGTTGGAAAGACTCCAAAAGTTCCTCACCAAAAGGATAAAGGCTTAAACATATGTCATATGCCCGACTGAAGAAACTCCAGCTCTATTCAGTCGCATACCGCCTGCTCAGAGGTGATCTGTGCCTGACATACAAGGCCATGTCCAACCCGGAATTAATGGACATGCTCCACCTCAAAAATCCAAATCCACCAGAGCCACAGAGACTTAAACCTCAACACGGATATAAATAGGCCGTGCTGGAGGGACAGATTCATCACCCAGAGACTCCCTACACTATGGAACAGAATCCCAGTCCATGTGAGGCAGAGCCCCTCACTGACTCTGTTCAAGAGAAATCTTGACGAGTGGATGGGAGATCACCCCGAATCATCTCTGTATCACTGCTGGACAGAGGCACAGCAAACTAATGGGTATAGTATTCTCATATGCCCTAGGGCAGATAGCCTAGTATGAACCTATGAACCTATGAACCTATGGAGTTAAGGAGCATCCCTGATCTGCAGTCATACCCTTAAGTATGTCCCACATATTGTTGTTATGGGGACTCTGATTTCCATATCATTAGACAATACGCCAGGGGGGCAATCTGTGCCGAGGTGGGGGTGCCAATAGATCCATGTAAAGTATACAGCTGATGGCAAATATCAGCACATGCTGGGAAGGTGCCAACCCCGAGTATGATGTCTGACCTGCACAAATTCAACAGATTTTGTGCTGTAGTTAGCAGAACCAAGGAATATTTCCCATCCATGTCTGACCATCTGCATATGATAAAGCTGCCACTACAGAGTGAGTACTGGCTGACATCAATATCTGCAAGTGTTGCTGGAGGTGTGGACATGGATGTCTGTGCCCTCTGCTGTACTCTGGTGATACTACGACACAGGGTGGCATGGCAAGCTATCTCCTGTTGTACATTGTCATCCGCTGTGCCAAGGACACTCTGCATTACCAGCCTAGGCATGTCATTGCTGTTTACTGCCTTCTGCCATAGTTCTGCTCACAACACAACCATCTGAGCAGTGGTTGCATCTGGTCCATGCTGGTGTGGCAGTGATTTATGCAGTTCTTCCTCCTCATCCTGGTGAACAATGATATCACCATCCCACAGATTCCATCATGGCAACACCACTCATGGTTGGCCTCTAAGCAACCATCACATCCAGTTTAGCAGGATACGGTATATAGACACTATGTATGTATAGGCCACTATCAGACTATGGTTATGCTGTAGTACACCGCCTTGTGTTGTACCCTTCTGAATAGCTGCTGTCTGCCACAATGGTCCTTTGTAGCAGTATACACACCACCCTGCTCTTACTAAATTTCCTGCTAGGGATTCTCTATGTCCAATTCACACAGCCATGGAATTGCCAACTGACTATAGTCCTGTAGGTGTCTATCCAGCTTGCTTTTACACCACTGGATCTGCATGTGCTGCACAGGTCCCTTTAACTCCCAGGTATTGAAGCTGACCAGTCAAGGTGTGGTGCACAGTCTCATTTTCAGAGACAGACATTACTAATGTATGTTCCCCTGTGTAGCACCCTTTTCTGCCTACATGCCTCTGCATATGTGTGTACTCCATCTGCAACAACCATAGGATCGGTTTGGCAACCCCCATATGACACACATGTAGTTTCAGTAGTGTGCGATCAGCTGTTGACAGTGAGGTGGGTTTATACTCCTATGTGTCCGATATGTGCTTTCCCTCCCCTACGTGTCAGTGTTACCTCCTGCAGTGGTTGCTTCTGTACTGCTAGTTAGGTAGTCATTAATTGCCAGGGTTGTCCTATTTACACCTGCCACAGGTCGGCCATACGTGTGATATCAGTAGGTTTGGCTATGGGCGTGTTATGTATAAGGGATAGTGCAGTAGTGATAACACTATTTTTTTAATGCACTTGGTATTACGGGGATATGTCTTACTCAGGATGCCTGTTGTTGTCTGCATGTATGTATTTCTGTCTTGCAGGACAAACTGCTGTTGTGCTTCTGGCTTTCCTTTACTTCTGGATGACTGTTATTTTTATTTATTTAATTAGTTTGCATTACATATCTACATAAATAGATAAAGAATTAGAAAGATAGATAAATATAGAAGTTAGACAATAATGACAGACAACTGAGTTTCAGACTTCATACCCTTCAGAAAAGTCATGCTAATGCAAAACCTGTTATTCTATCCACTTTCTACATTTGTAAAAGCAGAATTTATGGTTTGTCCCTCTTTTTGGCCCTTTCCCCACTTTTATTTATGGCTTTGTCCAGATGTCTTGTTCTAAGAGTTTGAGAGGTATGCACTAGGGAGGCTCTAATGGGGCATATTATTTCCATTGCGGGGAAGCCTTGTGAATGTGCTTGTGCTACTGACAATGCCCATGTATGGCTGTGTCTATCAGCTGCAGCTTCTTTGGACGTTCACATATTGCACCTTCCCACTCCATGGATTCCTGTTGTGTTTGGGGAACTCTGTGTGTCTGCATTTAGCAGGTATGTTTTTTTTCATGTTTGTGTTGGTGGACCTGCTTAGCTGACAATCGTTTGTCTAGTGAGGCTGTTTCCACTGTCAGGAAACAGCCCGCTTAGTTACGTTAGGGATCATATCTATGTGGCGGTTTAACTGCCTATGTGTAATCCCACAATGTAGCTCTCTTTTGGCCACACTGCTCTACAGTCTAGCAGTGCTGCAGCCTTCTGCTTTTGGCATTGTAGCTTGCGGGCAGTTGTCTTGTGATTTACACGGTGGGAACCGTTTGATCAATATTTTTAATAAAGTGTTAAAAAAATTCCTTTAACTCACCAAATATTTCATCTTCAGCAGTGATGCCATTGGGATATATAAAAAAATCAAGCCTTTCAGCACAATAATAATATTAATACAATGTTCCAGGTACATGTCATGCTAGGTCAAAGATTCATGTTTTTTAAGTTTCTTCTTGAGCCCATTGAGTATGTCTTTGATTTTCTCCTTGTTAGTAGAATTAGATGGAGCAGGCCTGTTGGATCCAGAAGGCAGGTTCATAGAAATTAACGTAAAGTTGTCCAAGCCTGTAGTTTTTGATTCCATTCTGGAAAACTCTTTAGATGAGCACACGTCTGCTGATATAATATTATTAATAGGAGAATTCAAAGAAACACAATGCCTTTGAGCATGTAACAAGGTTATATCCAAATCTTATTTATTTAAAAAAATATTCTATTTTTTTCATATTGAAAATTATGGTTGACAAAAGTTTAATGATTTAGTGTCTGTTTGATAATGCCAAACAAACTGGCATTCAATCATATTTAAAAGATTCAGTGCAGGGCAGGTGGGGATACATGTATGTGAAAAAAGAATCATATATTGTTATAAACAGAATTTCTTCCATTTGATGTCTTCACTATGTTCCTCCTGAAAAGTAATTATCAGTATGGAGGGTTTCTATTTAAAAGCAATGAACTGTTGTGTACAAGCTAAAAATCAAACTAAGTAGCATTTTGTCCCAATAGCAGAAATATACCTTAATTCTACTGCACTTAAAATTGTCCAGGTTTGGAACCAGTTATGAGGGGTTGCTATTGTTTTATTTCTGGATTTACTGTGTTTTCTCTGAATCTGAAGTAACAGTTATTACTTAAAGTTGTTTTACTGTTTGCACTGCTTTCCGAGTAAGTTCTGTGGGGTCTATATTAGAACATCGAAGTTTCAAACCTTTGAATGTTCTAATATTGAACCCTATGTAGCAAAAGCTTAAAATATCGAAGCAACAGAAGCCCAAATTTTTTCCTAGGGAAAGAATTCAGTTGTCTGTTTCTGTTGCTTGGGTATTTTCAGCACTGTGGTGGAAAGTTACGGGTCGGGTTCAGGTAAGTGTGCGATTGTGTGGATGTGAGAGTTAGGGCGGGTTAGGTGAGTTAGGGTTAGGGCGCGGGTTAGGTATGTGTGCGATTGTGTGGACGTGAGAGTTAGGGCAGGTTAGGTGAGTTAAGGTTTGGATGTGGGTGAGGTGAGTGTGTGATAGTGACGGACCTTAGGGTTAGGGTTTGGGTTAAGGTAAGTGGATAGTTAGTGGTGTGTGTATAGTTTAGTGTAGGGTTAGGTGTAAGATTTTAGGTGTATGTGTGTGGATTGCTGTTTGTTTGGTGTGCTTGTGTTGTGTGTATGTGTTTTGAAACAGCGATTTTTTCCCCTAGGAAAAAAAATCGCTGTTCTGACAGTTTGAGATTGTAAGCTTTCGCTTACATAGGGTTGATTAATCGCTGTTTACTTTTTTAAGTGGTTGGTGATCTAATACAGACCCAGTTCTGTGTTGTGTCTAGCTATATAATTAAGTTTAGAGTTGTTTTTTTTTTCTTTTTTTTACATTTTTATTATAGTTTACCTGAATGTGAATAAACAGATATCAATTGCAGTGGTTTTACAATATGCAGTGATTTTTAAATGGTTTGTGTGCTGCTAAGTGGGTTAATCAGTGTTGTTAAATTTATTTTCTTTTATTCACTTGCAAACTTAAAGTAAGCAGCAAATTTTGGTCAGGTGTGTCAGTCAACTAGAGCTTGTAGTTGCTATTTTGAGGGGATAATAGGATAATCATTGCAGTTCTGGGGTTGGTAAACACTATTGGTTAGAGCTGTAGCTGTTTTTCATGGATCTTCCATTTTTCCTGTCTATTTTAAATTGTACAAGTGGCAGCAATTGTTATGTTATTCTAAGATTCCTGAAAGATGGGGTTCTATGCAAAACAAAAACAGTGGCATTTTGAATCTGTTTTGCATCTGGTAAACAAGAAAGTATATTAATTCTACTACACTTACAGTCACCTATCATTTTTTTTTTGCATTTGTACTATATTTTCTCTGAATCTGTAAATACAGCTAATAATTGAAGTTGTTTTGATGTTTGCACTGCTTTTCAAATATGATTCATGCCGTGCATAGATAAGTATTTAAATCAATTTTGAGTGGGTTCTGTCATTTTTCTGCATTTTATCATGTTTTCTCTGAATCTGAAATTTTAGGTATTAGTTAAAAATGTTTTACAGCCTGAACTGCTTTTCAATTAGGTTCATAGGTAGGAACTAGGCTATTGGCCCTAGGGCCTATATAAGCCTAGCCAAACAGGTACCCTGGCTTTCACCCAAGAAAATTATTTTCCTGTGACCCTGTCAAGCAGAGCCACAGAGGTGACCTCCGGGGTGAATTTCCTATTTCCCATCCAATCATCAAGATTTTTCTTGAAGAGTGCTAATGAGGAGCTTTGTTTGATATAGATAGGTTGTTTGTTCCAGAGTATGGGAAGTCTCTGGGACAGGAATCTGTCCCTCCAGCATGTTCTGTTTATTGTAGTGACAAGGTTTAGGTCCCTAGAGCGTGTAGCTAGGAGGGATTGGGATTTCTTTAAGTGGAGCATTTCCAATAGCTCTGGGTTTGACATAGCTTTGTATGTTAGGCAGAGATTGCCTCTGAGTAGGCAATATGCGACGGAGCAAAGCTGGAGTTTTTTGAGACGGTCTGCGTAGGACATCTGTTTCAGGCCGGTAATCCTATTTGTAAGGTATTTCTATGGCCTTTCCAGTTGTTGTAGATGTCTTGTGAATTACATACCAAAAGGGGCATTGCACTCTATAATGGGTCTAATGAGTGACAAGTAGAGGGGAAAAATGACCTCTCTTTTCCTGGATGAGAAACCTTTTTTTGTGCTACTAAATGGATTAATTAGTGTTACTACATTTACTTGCTGTGTTTTAGTCTCTTTTCAGACTTATAGCAGATAGCCAGTATTAGCCAGCTGTGTGTCATCTAGAGCTGTGTTTTTATTTTTAAAAATAATGTTGTGTAGTGCTGAAATACAAAAGACATGGATTTAAGAAAACTGAGAATAATATTCTATCGAGCTTTAATACTTAGTTAATGATGCCTTAAGTAAAAATGATAAAACCATATGGTAGATGTTTTATAAATTATCTAGAAGAAGCCTGATACCTTATCAGGCAAAACAGTTTTGATACACTGATCTTATACAAATAAAAACATTTTTTAGAGAGAATAATTGTCATTTGAAGTGACATTTTAACTTATTTTAATTTAATTAACCTCCATAAATACTCAAGTATAATCATAGGCAGTAGCAGATAATCTTATACAAACTGGGATGGTAGGAACTTCCACATTCAGATAAATTGATATTAAGAAGAGTTTGTGCAAGAAAATAGCTGGAACGTATAAAATCACTGTCCAAGTTAAATATAATCCATCATTGCTCATAAGTTCATAGGTTATCAGTCTACAGACTATTACAAGACTAGGCAATAACCAGAGGTTAGAATAAAACTCTGTACCTTATATCAACCCTGTGCCCATTTCCTGCATTTATGATTGTATTAAGCATTTTTGTTTGGATGTTTTACCACCTATTACCACTTTTGACAACTCCACAGTTCTTGTGGATCTTGTTTTAAAATGATCAGGAACAGACAGGGAGCTGCACAATAAAGTATAAAACAGTTATGAAATGTAACAGTAACCAAGAATATCTATCTCAGTATCTCACATGATGAACACTGATAAGAAAAACATTAAGGGAGGGTACGTTCATAGGTTCATAGGTTGATACTAGGCTATCTGCCCTAGGGCATTTACAAGCCTAGCCAGAGTGTGTTTGGCTTTTGCCACCCTTCTTAGATTAGTTGGCTGTGCCTCTGTATAGTAGGTCACAGAAGATAGCCTATTTAAGGTTAGTTTACCATGCCTCTGTCTAGCAGTGACACAGAAGAGATCCCAGGGGTAAATTTACAATCTCCCATCCAAACGTCAAGATTCTTCTTGAAGAGGGTCATTGAGGGGCTCTGTCTGACATGGATTGGGATTTTGTTCCAGAGTGAGGGGAACCTCTGGGATATGAATTGGGCAAATATCTATCCCAGCAGAGCGCTGCCCCCCTGACATCTCAGATGCTCAGGTAAGAGCCGCCCTCTCCAAAGCAAAAAACACAGCATCAATGGGACCAGATGGTGTCCCAGGCTGTGTCCTACATGAACTCCAAGAAGAGCTAAACCCAAACATAAAACTACTGTTCAATCTCAGCCTTACTACAGGATATGTGCCCATAGAGTGGCATACAGCAATAGTGGTCCCTCTCCATAAACGTGGTGCCTCAACAGATCCTGGAAACTATCGCCCCATAAGCCTGACTAGCTTGGTCTGCAAAGCTATGGAAAGGATCATCATGGACCTCATAAATAAAGATATTGGGGACCTACAGACACTGGATCCTACCCAGTTCGGCTTTGTTAAGGGCAGATCCTGCCTCTTAAACCTGGTTGATTTCTTTCAAACAGTCACCAAGGCCATTGACGAGGGGAAGGTGGTCCACACAGCCTACCTGGACCTCACAAAAGCCTTCGATACAATACCTCACTCGGGCATTATAGATAAGCTCACCAGCTTAAATATAAACCCCTATGTCACAAGATGGATTGCAAACTGGCTCAAGGACAGAAACCACATGGTTAGAATTGCTGGAGCCATGTCAGACTCCAAACCAGTTACAAGTGGTGTCCCACAAGGCTCAGTCCTGGGACCTCTCTTGTTCGGTATATATTTCTCGGAGGTACAGGGCAACATGGAAGGACTGTGGCTGACCAAGTTCGCAGATGACTGCAAACTGGGCGCCATAATCGACTCTCCAGCCGACACAAGCATCCTCCAAAAGGGCCTCATAGAAACAGACAACTGGTGCCAGAGTCATGGCCTCAAGCTAAATGCCAAAAGTGTATAGTCATCCCTTTGGCAAAACAAAGTGCCCACAAATTACCACATAGGTGGTAATCCATTAAGTACAGAAGAAGTAATTAGGGACCTGGGGACCCAAGTTGATAGCAATCTCTCATTTGACAACCACGTGGCCAAAGTGGTTAGAAAAACATTTTATATAGCCCACCTAATCATGAAGGGATTCACATCTAGATCAGGGGAGGTCATCGTGACTCTTTACTCATCCCTCATCAGGCCCATAATTGAGTACAATGCCCCTTTTGGGATGTACCTTACCAGACACCTGCAGCAACTGGAAAGACCCCAAAAGTACCTCACCAAGAGGATTAAAGGGCTCAAACAGATGCCAGCTACGCGCTCGAGAGACTTGAACCTCAGCACTGAAATAAATAGGACATGCTGGAGGGACAGATTCATAACCCAGAGGCTCCCTTCACTCTGGAATAAAATCCCAGTCCAGGTTAGGCAGAGTCCCTCATTGACTCTCTTCAAGAGGAATCTTGATGAGTGGATAGGAGATTGTAGGTTAGCCATAGTCCTCCTGTGTTAGCCTATACCTCAGAGAAATATATACCGAACAAGAGAGGTCCCAGGACTGAGCCTTGTGGGACGCCACTTGTAACTGGTTTAGAGTCTGACATGGCACCTGCAATTCTGACCATGTGGGTTCTATCCCTAAGCCAGTTTGCACCCATCTTGTGACATAGGGGTTGATATTTAAGCTGGTGAGCTTATTTATGATGCCCGAGTGGGGTATTGCATCGAAGGCTTTTGCAAGGTCAAGGTAGGCTGTGTGGACTACCTTCCCTTCGTCTATGGCCTTGGTGACTGTTTCAAAGAAATTGACCAGGTTCAAGAGGCAAGATCTGCCCTTAACAAAGCCAAATTGGGTAGGATCCAGTGTTTGGAGGTTCCCAATGTCTTTGTTTATTAGTTCCATGATGATACGCTCCATAGCTTTGCAGACCAGGCTAGTTAGGCTTATATGTTTATGCATATTTGCAGTCAACCAGACTGCAGTAAAGCCCAAATAATGTTTATTAAAAATAAAGTTAAGCTCTTTCACATGTGAATGAAATTAGATCATTAAACAAGCATTACATCTCATTAACATGGCAAATTAATTGGTCATATGATCAGATAGTCAAATGCTTAAGTATAATCAAGAAATTATACGTATAAAATCCTGAAGATGTAAAAAACAAACAAAAAACCCTTTGACCAGAATGAGTAAAATATATATAAATAATTCTATAATAAAACATTTTAATTTAGTCCTAGCTTTTCAGTGGAATTCAACTTTAATTGCCAGGATACTTCTTTATATTCTAAGCTGTATTTCTAACTGCCACATTTGAGGTGGAGTTTGCCCTATCAAAAATAAAAAATGTAGACTTAGAAAGAATAAATTTTTTACTGACAGCATTAATATAGTCATATCTAAATATATCTATATATATGTCTATATCTATATCTACATATATCTATGTAGGTGTTGGTTCATGGAGCGACTGTACACCTACACCAACACATAGAATTCCAATGTGAAAATGTTGAAACTACACATGCTGACACATTCTGCACATTCTTCAGGGTTTATCTTGCAGTGGAGCAAAACACATACAACTGTTTTTTGTAGGGGGGAAGTTCCCTGCACCCTCACACCTCCTGCTAATTATATATATATATATATATATATATATATATATATATATATATATATATATAGATAGATAGATAGATAGATACACACACACACACACACACACACACACACACACACACACACACACACAACTTTGAAAGTTCTCAATCCCTAGGGAAAGAGAAATTCCCCTATCCAGGAATTGTTAATCATGCATACAAGCTGACTATCTGTGTATCTGTGTGTTTTATTCAAATGGTGTTGACCAAACAGATGTTAGTGTAGGTGCACAATCAATCCAGGCCCAAACTGGAATATGGATGGCCCCTCTGTTGTAGAAGGAAGAAAGTCCATAAAAAACAAAAAAGTGGCATGCCAAAAAGCCATAAAGATGATAGAGTAGACTATTGAGGATAAGGAAGAAACTATGTGTTCTTACTTTTATGGAAGAAGCCCAGAGTTTCCAGATAAAAGAAAATTAGAGGAAAGAAAAATACTTGCATAAGAAAAACTGTTAAAAATGTCAAATGCAAATTTGTGTTCAATAATTCAACAGATCCATGAGAAACATTATATAGACCAATAAACGTTGGGCCATTTGGGGAAAGAAGAAGCAGATGAAATGTAAAATATAAAGAACAAAACCTAAAGATTTTTGAAAGGTATAAAAAAGAAAGATGGACATGGAAAAGGAAGCGAGAACTGATATTGTACAATATTCATTCAAAGTAGAAAGCCAAGTAGCCCTGCTAGACAGGGGTCCAGGGAAGTAAATATTGTGGGAAGAAATATCCAGGGAATTGTTATGGCTAGGCTTGTATAGGCCCTAGGGCCGATAGCCTAGTAACAACCTATGAACCTATGAACTAATCAATACAAAAAAGCAGGTCTAAAGCTATTTGAAGACAAATGCAGGCAAAGGTACCCAGATATGGCAAATTTTACAATACAAAAAAATATGATGACAAAGGGAGAACATAGCAGAGAAGAGCTGTAAAGCAGAAGTTAAGTAACTAGAACCTGAAGTTATGGATTAGCGATAAAGTGAAGGATTTAGGTTATGTCACAACATGATAGAATGATTAGTCCCAAAGGCAGGGAGAAATGGGTGGAGTGGGAGACATCTGAAGAAGAAATATGGAGATGGGAAAGAATAATATTTAATATGGTGCAAATATTTATGCAAAGGAGAAAGCAAAACTAATCAATACCAAAACATCGACATCACTATATGTGAAGAGAAATACAGGCAAAGGCAAATGCATATGGAACATTCAAAAAATAAAAAAAATAAGAAAATAAAAGAGGAAAGTAGAAAAGAGTATTAGTAATAGACAAGTTAAAGAAATAAAAACTGAAGTTAGGGATTACCTGCAAAGGGAAGGATTTATTGTACAAACTCCAACTCTGGTAGTGTCATAGCATGATAGAACAGTGAACCCCAAATTAAGGATAGATAAGTAGAATGGAAAGCCTCTGATCACTTACTAAATGAAGATGCCCAGGAGCCTTCAGTAGGAAATCAATACAGTCTGAGCTGCACAGCAAGGGAAGGAGCAGCAAACAGTGGCAACTCTATCACTGTCAGTTTTGTGGAGTGATAGGCCAGTGAGTTCCCATATAAAAGAGCAGCGGATGATGCAGGATGCAAGTCTGACTTTATATTAGTGGTTGTGTTTTTCTGTGGTGCAGTAAACTGTGGCCCGATGCCACTACTCCCAGCAGTTAGATAAGTTGAGTAGCTTAAGGATGCTTAAGAAATGACAAGCTTGATCGGTTATTTTTAGTTTTTGGTAATCTGGTTACGTGAACGTTTTCAGCTACTACCAGCAAGAAAAAAAGAACAGATGCACGTACACAACATAATGTTTTACAACATATTCCATCAGTCTACAAACTGACAAGTCTCTGGAACTGAGACATGGTCTTAGAAAGTCTGAAAGAGGGAGGAAAGATGAACTGGATTTTCAGAGTTTGAATAGAAAATCGACATTTCCTTTGCCATATACACTCTGAAATCCATGACAGTTGTTTTTGCAAGTTTCATGTCAAACATTTTGAGAAGGTTGTAGTGTATTGTAATGCAAACTGCCTCATAAACTATTACAATAATTTGGCATCTTCCCGCAGGAATGTAGTTTTTGTTTGTAGGAAGAGCAGTTTAAATGGGTACGGTCACAGTGTTTTGAAATGTTTTGTTATACTTCCCCCTCTTTGCTACTTCTTTAACCAATAGAGTCATTAAAAATGTAGATTTCATAGTGTGTAGTTGAGTTGTCCTATGCTGTCCTGCTTGATGTTTATCCTTGAGACGTAAGAAGTTCAGATTCAGGCAAGAGGTTCTCCGGTTTGACTTTCAGCTGGGGTGACTTCTGTGTGGAGTCTCTTTCTTGCATTTGGGTGGGTTTTCTCCAGGTGCTCTGGTTTCCTCCCACTTTCCAAAGACATGCATCTGGAGTGTTTCTTCCTGGGCCTCTGCTGAAAATGGTCTCTGTCCCAGTCAGACTTTCCCAGTAAACAAATGTTAAATAAATAAACAAACAGTCCTGGTGAGTGAGATGTAGTTTGCAATTTCCATGACATTTGCCCATATTTTTGCAGCTTAGATTTTTAGAAGTTGCTTGTAGGTGTGTGTATATAGTATATACATTATGCGCTGGTGTTTTTCTGATTTGCCTAAAGGAAACCTGCCCTTTATAATCCATCTTTCCTACATGTTAGTATTGATGGCAATCTTGAATGTGGTTATGTCAAAATAGAGTTGGCTAGAAAATCAGCAAAATACCATTTTATAAAAATTATTTTAATCTTCAATCTATATTGTGGCAACTGGACAGCCTTTCATTTAGTAGAAGAGGCAGCCTTTTGCCCATTCTCCCTTTAAAGTGGTGGATGGAGGTGGAGGAAGAATCATTTTTTTAAGAACAGTAGTTTGCACACTTTTAATTCATTGGGTTGACATGGCTACATTTTTATTTTTAATATTATGCCTTCATAAATATACATGCCTCTGTATTGTGAAGCTTTCTCATGAAGAAAAACTCAAGCCAGAGCGGTCCTTGACAATAAGCCCTGCTGTGTCTTAAACATACCTTGCACATGTCATCATTTGTTAAGTTAGCAGTGCTTTCTCCTTTACAGCTTCCACATTTATGAAAGTTTTTTCCATCTCTGTTTACCAAAAAGTAGGAGTATGGTTAATTTATGAAGTGCTATTAGAACAGCCTTTGGGACAGAACCAAGTGGCGGTGTCATGAGGACAGCAATTTTCCCATATTTTGTATAAACTCTGCACTGTACATTTTGTTGTCGTTAATACTATTTAGTTACTGGACTTAAGTTGTTAGCAAGTTAGCAAGTTGACTAATATATGTGTCTTTTGAGTAAACAAAGCTCAATTGATGTTTGAGAATTGTGAATGATACATCATTACTTGTTAAATGATGGTGCTTTCTCTGCTAACTGATTTTATGCATATTGACAACATGTAATACCCAGTGTGGATCTGTTCAAACTGTATTATACTCTGTTATTGGAAGTCATTGTATTTCACTTGGATTTGGATTGCTCCAGGTAACGCTGATGATTATGTCTTCAGAGTGTGTAGATTACACTTGTGCAAAGATAATACATTTCAGCTGTGGAGAGATATTGAGGGGCATAATTTCAAAATATGGATATGAGCTGGCATCAGCACTTGCATCTCCTACACATGTTGAATGTTGCCAAGAAATGTGTTTGTGGGAGTTGCGAAATGGTGCTGTAGGAACAGGGAGGCATTTTATTTAGTCTTTATCAACCAGATGGGATGGTTTAAGGACCATTTTTAGCTGTGACTTAAACCAGAGGTGAAAAGTTCACATTTGAACAGTACATATACACATGTGCTGAAGAGTGTGTGTATATATTTATGTATGTATATGCATATTTTGCTGTATGTATCTAAAGTGTGCACATGTGTGTTTATGGGCAGAATGTCTCTCTGATACCTCTTGTTTTGCCTGTTCTTCAATTTGAGTTTGCATGTTGGTATCCCACAATTCCACTTGGGTGGGAGAGGTTACACAATTCTATATGCAAATTTTATGTTAATTAGTATACAGATTTTCAGGCAGTTGTACCTACTTTCATGGGCCTTTGTCCAGATTTTTAATGTTTCTATGTTGCGAAGTATGACCTAACTCCTAGCTAAAAGTATTAATATCTTTACTCAGATAATGAGCCCTGAGTTAGAACTGTTTATTTGCGCATCCCAAACAGACACCAACCTGCTTAACAACAGGGAAAATAATGACAATCCTCCTTGATTGAAAAGCTATCCTAATAACTATAGGCCAATAACTTGTCTTCTGTATAAACTATTTACTGGAACTGATGCCAACAGAATTTATAGTCATTTAGAAAAAAACTCAATCATGGCAATAGAACCAAAGGGTAACAAAAGAAAGTTATATGGATCAAAGGATCATCTGTTGTTAAATAAAGTCATAATGGAAATTTGTAAAACAAGGAAGAATCTAAGTATGGCATGGATAGATTACAAAAAAGCATTTGACAGCATCCCACATTCATGGATAAAACAGTGCTTACAGATGTACAAGATTAACCCCGTCATTGCTCAATTACATTACAGTGGCCAGAAAACAGTGGTTAACCACTTTGCAGCTAAGCCATGATAAAGGACACATTATTATCCCAGGAATAAAAATTCAAAGGGGGATACTCCAGAATGACTGTCAATGCTGCTCTTTTGTCTTGCCCTTAACCTATTAAACTTTCTACTCAACACATTAAGTCATGGTATCAATTTCACTGCCAGAAAACAGCCAAGTGTAAAGACATCTCATTTTTTTTTAAAACTGTATAGGTCATCAGATTAGGAACTGAAAGCAAAACTGCAAATTGTCAAGACATTTTCAAAGGATTAAAGTGTGTCCGTTGACCTTGTTAAATGTGCAAATGCAACATTTAAAGCAGGAAAGGCACAGCACCAAGAAAATATCAGCTGGGACCGAAATGTGATAAAAAGGTACTTGAGCAGCAGGGAGTGTATAAATATTAGGGAATTGATGAAGGATCGAAAAAAAAATGAACAAATGTGAGCAAAACTCAGTAAGGAATAATTTAGATGACTATAAGACTGAAAACTGCTCTGACATCTAGGAAAAAAGCCCAGGCTATAAACCTATTTGCTATTCCTGTTCTAACTTACAGTTTCGGGGTGATTAACTGTTACCAAAATGTATTAGATCTGTTAGATAGAACAATGAAAAATGCTTCATGCTTATCAAATGATATATAAAAATCAGTGTATATGAAGATTATATATTTATCATTCTGAAGAAGGTTATTTGCTTCCTTGAAACTGATTACATGCATAGATCTGCAGTCATAGGACTGCATGCATATCTGCTGACCATTAGATCCAAACATACTAAATGTTTTAAAACATGAGGAGAAGAAGCCTAATATGATTTCCCTGTTTAGTTTAGCAGAAGCATATCAGTGTCAAGTAGGAAAGGAAATCCATACAGAAGTAGACAAAAATCAGGCAGCAATTGAATGTGCCAAAAACCAAAATAAAACATATAAGGAGAGTGATCAGATGAGAAGGCAAGAAATGTAAAAAAGGCATAACTATATAGCTGCAATTACAGAAAAATCCTAGTACAGCCTCATGTTGACAAACAAACGAACTCTGCAATGCTGAAAATAAATTTTAATAAAATGTAACGTAAAGCTTTTGGATAAAAACTTTCATTAGTAGAGTTTTTTCCTTTGTTGGTTTGCATTGTTGCTTATATAGTACTCTGCTTTACCATGTCTTTTTACATTGATTTGTTATAGCCTCATGTTGATCAGGACCCAGGATATTGGACTACATACATACTGAAAATGTGTGAGGAACAGACAAGTGCAGGTTCTGTCAAACAGAACTGGAAACAGTCGCACATTTTGCAACTGGGTCTGATAAACTAATGGCAGAGGGCCTGTATACTGAAATGCATAATAATGAGGCAAGACTGTTGTACTGGGGATTGTGCAAACTTTACAACATTGAAGTAGCTGAGAAGCATTGGAAACATGTGTCACAAAGCATTATAGAGAATGATGAAGTGTATATCACAATGGATCATCCATTACCAACAGTTCAAAAAATAGATGTGAGAAGATCTGATATAATAGGCCAAGAAAATAAGACAAAAGTAGCATTGATCATTGAAATTGCTACACGCAGTGATTACAATGTCTTACATAAAGAGAGACACAAAATCTTAAATACCAGGATTTGCAGGAAGAAATGATAGGAAACATGGAAGAAGGATACCCAAATAGTCCCAATAGTAGTAGGTGCAATTGGTCTCATAAAAAAAAGAATTTACAACCATGTTTAGATGTGCTAGTGATACATGGAACTCCATATGAATTATAGGAGTCAGTTCTGGGCACATTGCAGATACTGTGAAAGCACTTTGGCTGACATCAAAGATCAAAACAGTATAAATTTCATGAACTATAATAATACTTTGACTTACAAATGGGGTCCATTGCCATCATGGTACTAGAAACCAAAATGATTTGCAGAAATTAAACCAGGACTATGGATACTGACCATGTTCTCCCTTCACAAAGAAACATTGCAATAATTTAGAAAATGTTCTAAAGAAAAATATGAAAGTTATTAAATAAAATAGTCACCTGAAATATGAACAGCAGTTAAAGCATTTAGGACTGTATTTTGTTAAATACATTCACAAAAGAGACAGTGTTATTCTTAAATATGCAATGATTAAGAACATCTTTTTGTTATAAGAAAATGTTATCATGTGTACTAGGGAGGACAAAACTCCTTATAAGTTACTGAGAGAAATGAATAAGCTGAACATAACCATCAGCTAGTCTTAACATTACGGAATGCTTTAACAAACTTTTCAAAAACTAAAACCTTAATGGCTTTTAAGAGGGTTGTAAATGTTTATTTCAACAGTCAATGTTATAAATATTTGCCAGTAGAAAAGGGCTTTGTTACCTTAACCTGTGATATAATGCAAGTAACACAATACCAAATGAAATATGTACCTTCTGTTGCTTTAAAATACTAAAAGACTGGAATAATACAGTATTTACTCTGCCTCTGTGACCTTGGTGAAGGCTATATACTGATGAGTTAAAATATACCACAGCTTATGAAATGATCAGAAGTACTCGGTGATATAAAATAAGTGGCTTTGCCATTCAACCTCTGCTTAAGAAGAGTAGTATGCTGAAATCTGTTTGAACTTGAAAGAAAGAAGGATCAACAATGGTAGTTTAAACTAGTGACTGCTGATGTCTGAAATGCCGGGGGTTCAGTTCTTGGAGGGGATGAACTTACAGCATAATAATGGGTGAAGGGTAAACTATCTGGTCATTTTATATTGCAAGGGCATGTTAATTTTTTTGACAATCTACTGAATCTGTATGATTCACTGTGCATTTCCATGTGACAGTGCAGTGGCAATGATGATGCCACTTGCTGATGCATGTTCAAGTGAAAGGGAAGCAATGTGTTATTTTTCAAAACAATGTAACTTATAATAAGAACTAATGGAATTGGCTCCAGAATGTGGAGAAGAAAACAAGTTTTAGTATCTACATAAAGCCTGTTTATGCCTTAGACATATACAAAGTTATTCCAGTAAGATATGTTGATATTAAACCTGACTCATGCAGCAGACTTGTGTAATAATTCTGAGTTATGCAGATGATGATGATTTGAATTAATCTGTTTATTCACCCTTAATATTGTCATGCAGACAATGCTTTTCTAGGTGATGATGTTCATATAGATTTATATTTTAAGATGCAAAACATGCTCACAGCAGTGCAAATTTGAAAAAAAATGTAGAGCAATGTTGTACAATACAAATGCTCAAGAGAGCAATAAACAATATTTAGAAAGGCATATGGCAAAGGTGGCCACCACAACTAAAGAATAAAAGAACCTGTTCATGACTGAGAGGGAATGTATATGGGTGAAGAAAAATGTCCATATCTTCTGACAGACTAGGTAAAGACAGTAACAAGTAGATTCACTAAACAAAATGTGAAATGGAACACTGTATTTTGGATGTAGAGTTCAATCTACAGGCAGTGTCAGGCATTTTCTGCAGAATCCAAAAAATTAAGCAATACCTGAACATCCTTTACAGCGAGGACCAGAGATGTACAAATCTGACATTAACGGGTTACCTCTGATTTAGACACTGCATTTCAATGCCTTATGAGCTGGATGCTAACATTAAACTGAGTGAGTTTAAGTTATTATCCAGTCACTTACTTCATTCGTGTTTGATAACCTAAAATATGATGCATAAGTGAACTCGCACACTGTTAGCTAATACAGACAAAATCACAAATAATCCATGATAGCCTACTGTCTTCTTATACTAGTTATCAGCCTAAAAACTCAGGGAAGATGAATGATTGTGATGAAGATCCATGTAGAAGTACACATTCAAACATGATCTACAGGAGTAATAAAAGTTCATACAGGAAAATATTTCTTGAGAAGATTATCACATTTAACCTTAGACAAAAAAAATCTTAGCTCTAAGTGTGATCAGTTAGATACTAAATAAAGTGAAAGTGCATGAATGTGCAAATTGTACTGCATATGTGGTTTGGGCACAGACCAGTTTGTCCAGAGACAATGCTTGGGGGTGGGGGAGATGGTTAAAATGGGAAAATCAGGTATTTGAAAAGGAGCTAAGTTTTGGGTGTAGGGAAGAGTAAGGGTTAATGTTTAGGAGGGTCGGTTGTCTAGGGAGGAAGTGAGGTAAAGGGTGAAGAGAAGTCATATAGTTTTTATGTAGTAACTGGTAGTTAGAGTAATCAGATTCTGTCATGAGCTTGCTGTCCCACCCCCCCCGTTTTTTTGTTTATGTTATGTGTTTTAGAAGTTTAATTATTTTAGTTTTTGGGTGCAGGCATGCAGAGAATAGGTGTTGTGATACCCTCTTCTGTCCCCCCTTCTAGTTTATTTTTGTTAGGTTGGTATAATGTGGCTGTTTGGTAATAGAAGTGAACAGTATCACACTGCTTCTAGTAGGTCGTTGAGATTAAGTGAGCGGTTGAGTTAATGCTGCTTTATATCAATAGTAGGATGAAGGTGAGCAGGTAATGCTGTCTGATGACATTTGACTATACTGAATCAGTCATATGTTTTTGTCTATTAAAAATGGTCATCTTATCCTAAATGGTGTAGTTATTGCTTGCATGGAGGATCTGCTCAAGTAATGTTTTATTAATGCAGCATGTACATTCCAAATCTGAGGAATTGTATAAATAAAATGTTATTGTAATAGGATTCATAGGTTGTATAAATATTAACATATCTTTCATGGGTCTATATTATAACATTGAAGTCTTAAAACTTCGAATGTTATAATATCGACACCAATTCAGCAAATGCGTCAAATACCGAAGTTGCAGAACACCAAATATTTTCCTAGGGAAAGTATTTGGTGGGCCGTTTCTGTGGCTTCGCTATTTCCTCGACTGTGGTGCAAAGGTGACAGACCGGGTTAAGGTAAATGTGCGTACGGACCAAGGTAAGGTGAGTGTGCAATAGTTAGGGACCTTAGGGTTAGGGAGCGGGTAAGATGACTGTGTGATAGTTACAGACCTTAGGGTTAAGGAGCGAGTAAGGTGAGTGTACGTTAGTTAGGGACCTTAGGGTTAAGGAGTGGGTAAGATGAATGTGCGTTAGTTAGGGACCTTTGGGTTAGAGTTGGGTTAAGGTAAGTGGATAGCTAGTAGTGTATGTACGGTTTAGTGTAGGGTTCTGTGAAGTGTGTATGTGTGGATTATGTATTTTGGTGCGCTTGTGCTGTGTGTGTATATTCTCGGAACAGCAAATTTTTTCCCTTGGAAAAAATTCGCTGTTCTGAGCATTCGAGTATATCACATTTCGAGATTCCAAGGTCGAGCATATGGTGTTCGACATTTTGGAATTTCAATAATGTGATATAGACCAATCTTTCATTATTCTTCCCTCAGAATTACATGAAGCTCATATAACATCATAGAAATTATATGAATCTTTGCTGATTTACTTTCAAAATTTTGAGTGCACTTCACCATTCATTCACATCGTCGAACTATGTATGCGAAATCTAAAATGCTGAATAGCATGTGTATTGAAAAAATGTTGAATGGCGACATTTCTTACCGCTTCACACCTGAAAACAATTGCTATCATGGGTCAAGAAGGGGGTGACATTTTATGATCTGGAATATCGGTGTTCAACATTTTCAGTATTAAGGGTTCAGGCTTTGCCTATGTGGCTTCGGCGATATGTCGCTCAAAATTTTGATAGTAAACCATATTTGCCTGTCCATCAATTTAATTGAAGCACTGTGTATTATAGTGTAATTACTAATTATTAGATTAGTGCAAACTTTCAGTTTAGCTGCTTATGGCTACATTAAGGCAAAATAAGTAGAATTTTAGCTGTTATATATACATTTGAGTAGAAACATTTCAAAACCCATATGAACAACATGGGTGAAAATGTTTCACTTTAACCTGTCAGCTACATTCCAGTTGACCCTATCTGATGAGTTATTTAAAACATATAAAGGGCGTACTGCTACTAACACTTATTTAAAGATTTCTAGGCAGTAATAAAGTTTCAGTGATTCAGTAAGGTATTTCAAAGGGTACCACCATAATGGATTGTTGTACTATAGCAAATAACCAAGTAGCAGGAGTGACCTTCGGTCAACCGGTACCCTAGGCAAAAGGGCTCCATGGTGCCCCTCACCACACCACCTGGTGCCCCCATGCTGGTCTACATACACTAAATAAATACTGGAAAAGTGCCCCTACTACAACGGTGCCCTAGGCAGCCCCCTAGTTGGCCTATGCCTAAGGCCGGCTATGAGATCAGGAGAGGATTTCTACTGAAAAAAATCACAAATCACCTGGCATGAAATCACCTGGCATGACCTATTATCTCATTACACTAGTTATCAGACCAAATTTAGTTTCTTCAGTCACATCTTTGCAATAAGTTTTTAAATGGCATACCAATTCATTATCACAGTTTAACTAAAGAAAATCTTAAAGCAGGCTCCTCTTACAAGCAATAAACAAACAAAATAATGCGGGGTTATAAAGAATAAATGTACTCTATCTGAGACATTTAGAATGTACAAATGCTTTCATTTTTATAATTTTCAGACTTCATCAGAGCATGATCTTGATTTAAACAGGGAGGAAAAGAAACATCAAATAGTGAAATGCACAATTTGTGATATAGTTCTTAACCACAGCTGCAACATTTCATATAACAGTTGAGGTTTCTGAGTTAGCAGTATCACACCCATCCCCTAAAATAAGCTCAATCCAACCCAAAGAAAAATAATATCTGATTTGGAAATTAATTTTGCATTAGCAAAAGTATATACAGGATTATTAAATTTACAAAACATCATCAAGTGATTTAGACCTGAAAAGAAGTTAGCCCAGATGAGATAAAACTGACACTGTGGTAAACCATAAACTGAATTTAAAAAAATACTAGGAAAAAAACATTTCCGATAAATTTTCTCCAAAGTGAATTATACAGAAAATGAAAGTTAAGGTCTTAAGACAACGTATGCAAAGCTGTGGCATGAGTACATGTACTAACTTAAAAAGTCTTAGGCCCTAGAAACTGCATTGAACTTAAATTAATAAATTCCAGAATGCTTACAAACTGGAAAATTCTGATTACATGAACTTGACATTTTATATTGATTATGGAAGCATAGTTTAAGTGAAATATCCGCGGTGGTGCAGCGGTAGCATTGTTGCCTCATAGCAAGAGGTTCTTCCGTTCGATTCTCGGCTGGAGTGTGAGGAGTGCCTTCTGTGTGTAGTCTGCATGTCCTCCCCGCAATTGGGTGGGTGTTCGAAAGATATGTGTGAATGGGCATGTCTTTGTTGAAGGTTGAATGTCGAACTGGCACCTCGGCGTTCATGAATATCTACTGCCAATCATTAGCAGACCGGAGTTCCGCTGTGGCGACCCCTAACCAGGAAAAGCCGAAAAGACAAAGAAGTTTAAGTGAAGGGATGTAGCCATACAAAATAGTTAAGACAACAAGTTTAGAAAAGTAGTAAAGTCAAAAACTGTTAAATAATTTAGCTGGAGGGAAGTCAGCTAGTTATATAGAAGGATAAAGCCATAGCTATAACCCAGCCTGCCATGGACTGACTGTTGACCCAGGTACTGATGAACTTATTCATTGAAGGACAGGAATGATGAGGTAGAATCTGCTTCCCACTACCAAGGGAGGAGTTGGGGGCATGTGTCCCAGAAAACATACTCTACCTACTATCCCAGATGAAGACTAGAAATGACTGTAAGATTTAGCTGTTAAAGAGCAGTGGACCCAAGAATACAGCTTTGAGGAAAACCTGTTTTAACTAGGATAAAAGGAGAGAGAGAGAAGAGAGACATTTGATAGATTGACATCTTTCAGACAAGTTGTCAAAGAACCATAGAAGGCTTGCTTTTGAAAGGCCTAGAGAGGACATTTGAGTCAGAAGTTTCTCATGTGACAATGTGGCAAACACTTCTAAGACATCTAGAAAAATAGAAGAGAAAACTTTCCTTGAATGCTAGGTTTATTAATGGTGTTGGAAAAGTTGAGGAGAGCTATAGTAGCACTACAGCCTGGTCTAAAACCATGTTGTGTTGGGGTTAGGAGATAATTTTGTAAGCGATACTGAAAGAGTTGCTTATGAATACACTTCATCAGGATTTTAGAAAGAAGGGCCCGCATGCTAAATGGACTAAAGTTAGGGATTTCAGAAGAGTTAACTCCTTTATGAAGGGGAATAATATTTTTCCTCAAAGGTCTGGGACTTGGAAGTCTTAAATAGATCTGTTAATGAGAATTTAGAATGGGTATGCAGTAGAGACTGCAGTAAGTGTAAGGTACTCAGTAGGGAGATCATTAGCAGAAGGAGAACAGGGTTTCAGTTTATTTAGCAGCTGTGTAACATATGATATGCAGACAGACTGCAGATTAAAGAACATGGATGTCAGGACTAGTGGAATTTTGCAGTTGATTAAATGAAAAGGGAAAGCTAGAGGCAAGAGAGGCTATGATATCAATGAAGAAGGTGTTAAATTCTGGTAGCCATTTCTGAGGATATATATATATATATATATATATATATATATATATATATATATATATATATATATATATATATATACATTTTTTGAGAATGGATGGACAGGTTGAAGAATGTATTTTTTTAAATTAGCAAAATTTCTTTGGATTTTTTTTTTTTTTTTTACGATTATCTTATGGGTCTGTGTAATAATTTTATTTGTCTAAGTAAATTTCCTTCTTGGTAGGTTGCACAACTCTTTGTATACTTGTAAGGTTTGAGGAGTTTTATCTTTATGCCAGTGTTTCCATGCTTTGCCATGTTTTTGCATGAGAATTCTAGTTGAATGAGTCAGCCAGGAAGTTTAAGTAGGCTTTTATTTAAGGGCAAGGGTTTTTAAAGCATTCATGAATATATTGCTGAATTTGTTGATGGTGTTGTGTAGGGATAGTTTTTTGAGCAGAGATCAGTTAAGGGATTTTAATAAATTATTGTGAATGCCAGGATGAAAGCTAGAAATATTTTGGGTAGTTCTATATTGATGTTTTTTTTAGTTCCTGTGTGATTTCTCTATTCATGAATATGGGGTGATGTTTACTAAGGGAATTAAGTAGTCCCTGGAAGTTAGTATACTTACTGGGGTCATAAACAACTATCTAGTTGAGGATAGAATTTTTAAGATTTGATTTGTTCAGTCAAGTAGAAGAGATTAACAATTTGAACCCACACAAGTTAAGGCTAGTAGTTGGGTGTTAGATGTCACAGATAACCAGTCAATGTTAACGTCACCCAAGATAATGGTTTCAATAGTAACATTTGTAATTATTCATCAAATAATTTCTTCTAATAAGCTAATATTATTACCAGGTCATATGTAAAGGGCAACTATATATAGCTTCTTATGTTTATTAGCACTGAGAAGAGAAAGAAATAAGAAGTTATGCATTTTGGAAGGTTGGTATGTTGGTTTTGAGGTGTAAGTAATTTAGAGAATTATTGTATCCACTTGCAATGCCTCACCCTTTTTGTGACATTTGTCACATTGAATTAAATTGTAGTCAAGGGATAGAATTTTACAATCATTTATATGGGCTTTTAGCCATGTTTCAGTAATATAACTTTGTTTAGAATACTATGAATGTTAATGGAGGAAAGGCGACATTATGTAGGTGTTGTACAGGAGTTATAGGCAGAGGAGTGTATAATGGGGGAGGCTGAGAGGGTGGGGTTGGGATGAATGTCACCATAAGGACCGATTTTACAGAAGAGCAGAATCAGATGTTAGTAGTTTATAACATTTATGAATTTATTTCAGGTTATGTCAAAATGAACAGAATAGTTAGATGTTTTGTATGGAGAAGGTGAATAGATCAGACATGAAATAAGTCTGAAGAAATAGGTATGAAGGCAAGTTTAGCCTGAGTATAGGTAGGGTGACTGGTAGTGTGTGAGTGAGAGTAACATGAAAGTAACATGAAAGGTAGTAAGGTGATGTAAAATGAATAGTACAAATGTGAAGATGCACAGGTATAACATCATAGCTAGAGAGGGAAATGGAGTAGTTAAGGGGGGATTATAGTTGAATGAAAGGGGAAAAAGATGTTAAAGGAGAAGAGAGGAGGGGAAGGGGAAAGGGATGATTATTACAGGGATGGAGAAAGGTAAGATATCAATAAAGTATAGACAGTCAGAAAAATGCAGAATAAAACATGGTGCAGTAGGGTGAAATTGTGAATTAGAAGTAGTATTGGGAAGAGAATAATTAAGTGGGTGATGTGTATAATCAAAGGTTTGTGGGTGTTAATGTTTTGGGTCAATATTCTGAAAGAAAGGGTAATGAAGAGGGACTTCCTATGGAGTAAGATCTGAATATTGTAAATGGGGAAAAGGCGAATAAAAAATATATATCATAATGATATAACAATGGGGAAGAGTACATTAAATAAAGAGCAGTAGAAAAGAATAACTGTGGAGGCAAGGGGACATAATATTGTAAAGTAAAACGTTTGATTAGTTTAGGCTAGCAGGTATTAACACAAAAAAAAACGGTAATTGACAATGGAGATATTGGGAAGTTTATGTGAGTGTTTTTATTAATATAATGTGAGTAACTTAACAAGACAGCAGAGTGGAGAAAGTTTAAAAATTCTGAGAATACGGTGTACAATGGGTAATGCATTTAATGTGGTAGGAGCTTGTATGGACCATTAACACCTTCACAGTGTTGAGAGAACATTTCTTAACTCTCATACTGGAACACAACTGTGGCTACAGCAGCATTTGGGATATCCATCATGGTATAAGACACTTCTGCATGATGTAGTTACATAACCATGTGCTATAAAACCATGCACAACAGACCTAGCTTTCCTTGCTCCTATGTACTTGATTATTGAAGCTGTTGTCATGGTGATGTGTGCCTGCAGTAATCTTGCAGTAACCTTATGTCTTGCCAGCTGAATTTCACTTCAGCCATATCTTACTGCCTAACAGGCTGAACCCCTTTTCCATTGGATGGACTAACAAGTTATGGCACTGATAAAGATAAATTTTACATCAGGAAAAGACAAATAACTTAATGAGTTGTCTGCCACTGATGTACAGATAGTAAAAATAAATAAATAAATAAAAAAAGAGACAGTACATAACACCCACATGAAGCAAATATAGACCAAAAGGTACATTTGCAATCTGCAATTGCAGTTAATATGGATATAGACACTATTTCCATCTAGACATTTAAATTTTATTCATTGTGTCACCTTAAAATGAATAAAATGTAGCAGTGACAAAATGTGGCTGCGGAAAGGTTACAGATGAAAGGAATTTTAAAAGACTTTTTATGTAAAAAGCTCCTTCATCCAGCAAAAGTCACCAGGACTTCATCAGATTGAATTGAACAAGAAAATAAAGCTGTTGACTAGAAAAACAGATTAGGATATTAAAAAAAAAACATAAAACACAGTAAATACAACCTGTGTGAGAGGTAATGCATCAAACTGCAATGGTAAGAACAATAAGTTAAGGCAAAAAGTGTTCTGAGTGATGGTAAAAAACACCATAACAACTTCTGTTTGAGTGCCCTTCCTTGAGGGTTCTCGTATTGAAAATGTAAGCATGAGGAGGTAGTTTGTGCAATTTAGAGTTGTTTACACCTTACTGTTGACAATTTTGTCACCACTTTAGTTAAAGGTTGACACAGATGTGTAACATTTTAATGCATTTTTTATAGTATAAAAGGTCAGTGCAATACATTCTACTGTATGTATGTTTTACTGTTTTAAATAGCAATACCTGTAAATGACTTGAGACTTTAAGGTGTAACTAAAAATGCTAGAGCAACAACTCAAAGCAAGGTACTGCTATAGGTGCTGATTGTGATTTTAAATGCAAATTTAAGCCATTTGCAAAGATTTAGGTCATACATTCCTAGTATGTGAGCTTTAACGGTCTTGCTCGGGGTAGATTTTCTTATACTTAGTCATTAAATGTTTTCAGCTATATCAGATCTCTTTTTAGAGGCTTGTTCCAAAACAGGAGATTTATTTAGTCTACAGACAGGAAAGATCAGGTTCATCTGCATATTTATCAGACCGACTTAGTAAGGAATATACCCTTATAGGCTGCATAGTTCAGTTATGGCTGGGAGCAAGAAGGTATTTGTGGGCAAAGAGATGAATAAATTATGGACAGGGAGTGAAACAACGGTATTATACATTATATAACACATTTTAGCTGGTACTTTACATGTATTATTTGCATGGAAATATCTATTAAATATCAATCTGCATATTAAGAAGAATCTGCTTGAACTACTTTGGCATTCTTCAATCAGGTTATAATTCCTTCTGTGTGTTTACATAGGAAGATTACACAATTTAATCCCAACTTTCACTTCTTTATGAACTTGGGATGCCTTCCAGATGAATATTAGAGTCTAGTAGTATACATTACATTTAGTTCCATTCCGATCTAAATTCTAGAAAATGCTGCAGTCAGATCATATTAAACCGATACCGGTTTAATTGATCATATAGCTAGCCTGTTATAGGCACCACAGTGCTCCTAGTAATTATTCAAAATTAGTAGACCTGATAGTCAAAAGAATCAATGGTTCTCATATATGTATGGTGACCTTCCAAGTTGAAGGGTGATGATTGTCATTATTTCAGAAATATTTATTGAATCCCTTTTCAGTCTGCTTCTCAGTATCCCATATCTGTATGACACTTATGTAACTTATTTGTTAAAATATACTTGTTAATACCATAGCAACATTATATATAATGCTTTCATGATATTATGGGGAAGGGATTACATCCAAAACATCATACCCACTGTAACTTTCCATTCTATCAAGGTGGCTAAAGGGGCTATGTTTGAAAAGGAATGCAACTGCTTAAATGTATTCTAAAAGAATATAAACTTCTTTGTTTATGTTATTACATTACCTAAGACTGTATTTGTTTGATGCATAACAGCTTTGCATCAGGGTTCATTAAATGCTAATATACTTCAGGCACACTGCCTAATGAAAGAATATGCTCTTGCAAAGTAATTTGGTTGTCATAGCTAAACGGTATCATGGAAATGAATGTCTATTTTTCTCCTCTGGTCCCTGAAAATAAATGAAATGCATTCATCTTAAACATGGAAAGTGATCACATTTTATAATGCTGAGCTCTTTTTCAGTATGAATGATGAGCTTCATCCCTGCAAATGGATAAGGAATGATTCCACTGCAAATGGAAAAAACTATCCAGAAGCAAAGCACATTGCATACTGTACCAATGCAAAATTAATATCCTCTCGGGTATCTGGGTGAAAATTAAACTTGTTCATCTAAGGCGTATGCATAGTGATAACATATAATGCTGTGTCAGGACTTTGTGTTACATTAGATGATAAATGCCGAATTCAAAATAATGCAAAAGATTGATGGTGTTTCAAATTAAAATTCTGAATTTATACACAAGTCAGGTACACTACAGCAGGTAAATCCAAGAAAATTATCTACATGGTGTTTTAACCTACAGATCATAGATTCCTCAGATGTTAACAGAAGCAGTTCTCTGTGTTATTATACTGAATTGGTATTTTTCAAATGATCATACAGTATATTAAATACTGAAACATACAAAATGTTTTAAATTTAAATAAAATCATTTTTAGATGGATTAGCATTTTCAGAAGTAAGCTTTTGCATGCTATTTCATATCAGAATAAAATGGTATGGCAAGCTTCAAAGTAAATAAAAGTGACTGCACAAGTACAGAGACTGCAGACAACACAAATGAAAATGCATTGTAAAAGCATACAGAACTTCATGCGAATGTGCCATACTATCAAACAGCAGAAATGGCATGTAAAAGTGACAACATCTTATTTTTGTGAACCGGGCATGTGTCTTTGCACTGTGAATTAAAGATGAACCAGTTATACATATAACAATGTTATCAAAAACATGGAAGGTGACTTAATTTAATGTTGCCCTGAAGAATGTTGTTTATTATTTTACATCATAGGTTCATAGATGAGTACTAAACTAACTGTTCTTGTGTGCCATTTTAAACCTAGCCAGTTATCCCTTGTGAGACTCAAACCCTGCACCTTGTGTTTGTAAGGAGAACACCTTAACCATCAGGTCACCCTCCCACCCCATGTTAATGAGTCACTGAAACATTTATATCTATGCAACATTCACTAATCACCTTTGTGCTGCTATATGCTGTCATTAGAATTGTCTGTTTATACAGTTAACGTATAAGTGCCCTGTTTATGTTGCTTCATACGTTTCTGCATAGCAATTAAGCAAAGAAACTTTTTTGTTATAATATGTTTCAATCCCTTTTTCTCCCCTTTTTTACTTGTCTTGTAATATGGCAGCTGATTAAAAAAAAAAAATAGCGCGATTTAGAGCGATTTAGCGCGGAGCTGCCACTGTTGCACACTAGGGCAGTGCCGGTTAAGCAGGTTTAAACTATTCGGGCTACCTAAAGTCCACTCTTCAAATTTTCCCTTAAAACTACCTTCCTCGAACTATACTACTGATCAAATCAGCGTATCCTATAACTAAAAAGATCAACTCTACTTGACTCCAAGTAGACTATTCTCTATCTATTAAACCTAGCACTTGCTCCTACAGTACTTATTACCTTGATACGGCACTCTTGTCATAGATAGTACCCCAAAAGGCAACCCCCATTTCTCGGTCACCCACGCCCCCGAATCTTTTTAAAGTTTTTGTCTACCCTTCTAGCATGTCGAGGGATCAGTTGCTAGTGTCCTCTCCTGCTCAGCTGGTGAACCTGGGAATATTGAGGCAATGTTTCAATTGCCTCATGTACACAGACAACCCTTTCCTCCTCCCACAAAACACAAATACATGCGAGAGATGCAACTATACGGCCAAACTGGAGGCTGAGCTCTCAACATAGGACTGGCAAGACCAGTCAGGAGGAGAAGGTTACCACACACACTATAGACCCAGTCTCACATAGTACCATTACAACCTCAAATCATACACATAAACACACAAAGACATACTCGGAGGCTCTGATCAAAAATCTACCAAAACAGCAGAGGCCACCAAAGCAGACACCCAAACAACCACCACCTCAGAACACAACACCCGCAACACATAGACCTCACAGTCAGAGTGTCAAACAGTCACAGCCCTTAAGGCCAAACACAATGCCAGACACACTAGTCATTGGTGACTCCATAGTCAGACACACTGATGTCCCGCCACCAGACTGAGTAAGGAGAAGGTCACAGTAAGCTGCCTGTCGGGCGCTAGAATCCGCCACATAACGCAAGCACTCAGGTCTCTCAACAGCTGGTACAAATATGACTCAGTCATTGTCCACGCTGGTGTAAACGACCTGAGACGTACCTCCTTGGACTACATGAAAAGAGACATTGAGGAGCTCTCTGATTATGTAGCCCAGGCAGGTATGACCCTGACCTTGAGCAGTATCCTACCTTCACCAAGAATGATGCCACAATACAGAGATAAGATGATCAGCTTTAACAACTGGCTTAAACACTGGTGTCATTCAAAGGGGATCCAGTATCTGTCTGCCTGGGATGACATGCTGGACAAGCCACGCTGCTCGCAAGGGACGGCTTGCACCTGTCACCCTGGGATTCCGGATATTGGCAAAGGCTCTTGCCACCCCATAGTGCCTTTTTAGGCAAGGCTCAAATTCTAAACCTACCACCCTAGAACACAAAAAGGAAAAAACTAAGGGTAATGCTGCTCAATGCCAGAAGTCTAAATCTCAAAATGCATGCACTCGAGGCCCTTCTCAGTATGGAGAACATCGATGTCTGTGCTGTGACAGAAACCTGGTTCAAGGCTCCTGAGAGCACCCCAGCGCTATCAGGTTTTACCTCATATCATGCGTTCCGCCCCAAAATCCGGACAATACCAAGAAAGGAGGGGGTATCCATATTCATCAAGGACACCCACACCTCAAGACTGGTGGCAACGCACGATGCATCGGAG
>NC_056739.1:948697155-948704655 GCF_019279795.1 Protopterus annectens | reverse complement strand
ACAGCTATATACACACTGCACATATGTTGACAGTGATTGATATTGTGACAGTGCAGCAAATAACACTGACATATACATGTAAACGCAGGTGCGCACACACATCAGGAAGTGCAGCATGATTGTAGCTCAGTGGGATTGTTTTATTTTCATTATTTGTTAAATCTGTTGATGGAACTGAATGAAGAACACTCACAGCCACATTCCTGACTACTTGGCACAGCAATAAAATGACAAGACAATGTCAGTGCTAACTAAGGATATAGTATAAGTAAAAACTGGACAATGCAAATACAATTAAGTATATAGTTAGTACAAGCATGTACTATTAAGAACACTTTACAAGGATGCCACTGAAAATGGATCAGAGCCATATCATATAGAGATAAGTCATTTTTAATAAAAGCATAACATAAAACAATATAATAAACTCCTACTACAAAACTATACAATAGAGGTTCACATGAAAAAAGTACCTCCTCCAATCAATGTTGACAGCACATGTTCACAACTTAACCCAAAGACTCCTTTGCATACTTCATCAACAGACGTCGTCCAAGTACATGTTTTACCACTTGTGTTAGCTCTTGCTTTTTCTGATGCTTGAAAAATGAAAAGAAAATACCCAAAATAATATTTTTCTTTTTTTTCTGAAAAAGAAAAAAATGCATACATGAAACAAAATAACTTTAACATTAATGAATGTGTGTCAAATAGGCATTTGAAGACACATCTGTCAGAGCTTTTCAATACATCCACAGACTGACTCTGGTAAGATAAATTAGAGAACTGACCTGTCCTGAAAAATGGGAGGACAGCATAGATGATCATTAGGCATTATTTGAATAGGAAAATGAAAAAAAAAACAGTTTTCTAAAGTAATAGGTGTAGAAAAACTACAAAAATGTAGCTCCCTAAACTACTTGGCAGAGTAGATGTTCTTCTGTTTTATCTAAAATAGCTTAAGGCCTGTTACCCTTCTGTTCAGTCTTGAACCTGTAAATCCACACATCAGACTGCATCAGTAAGAAAAGTTGCATTTTTCCATGAAAGGGACCATGGAAGCTAACTGACTTTAAATGCACCCGAATATAACCAGATAAAAAGAGAGAGATGTATCATGTACATCTGACAAAATGGTTCTTAATAGTAAATGACAATGGGTTACCAGCCATCAACATAATACGCTCTCTTAATGTTTCACAGCCTTTAAACATTCTGCACCCAGTGCTTATATATATATATATATATATATATATATATATATATATATATATCAGTCAAACTGAAAAATGCCTTTAATATAAATAAATAAAATTAACAAGTGCCCATCAACACCCCCCTCTTTTCTAAACTCAGTGACTTATGGGAGAGATGTTGTGCACCAGATCAGTTAACTTGCAGAGTTTGCTGCTCCTTGTTGTCACATGATCTACTTTATTTCTCACATGAAAACGACTAGTAAGTGTCTTAGTATTCATCAGTAAACTGTGGTTGCTAAGGAAAAGTGCAGAGCAGCAGCCAATAGGAATAGTATAAGGCAATTTTCCATAATCCTAGCAGTAGGTGTCTTTCTATTTCAATTGCATGTCTGGTATTCTATTTTAATTTATTTACTTACTTATTTGCTTGTTTGTTTCTTTTTAGTTAGTCATATGAGATATACAAAGACAATGGAATAACTATGATTGCTGGGGCATTCTCTTGAGAAAGATGACTGAGTGATGTTGTTTGCTAAATATCCTGGCTTTGCAGGACGAGTGTGAGTCTATGTCAAGCAACTTGGAGAAGTATTGCATGGCTTCTGTTTGAGTATAAGTTAAATACATTACATGGCAATTATGTTTATCACTTTCAGATATATGAAGTATACACAGTCAGCCAAATGAATATTATTGATGTGTTGGGGATGAAGGGTGTCTGTGGTTGTATCTGATCCTATTGTCCTTTGGACAGTAATTGTTGTTGCTAGACTAAAGTGAATTTGTGTGAAGTTATATGAAATACTTTACTGTCATCATTGTACATTTGGGTGAAACAAACTTGAGTTGCATTACTGTGGCTGTTATTATTATTATTATTATTATTATTATTATTATTATTATTATTTTATTATTGTTGTTGTTTCTGTTGTTATTGTTATTACTATTACTAAAAATTAAAAAAAAAACCAAATAAACTAGTGGTCTCAAAACTTCATTGATGAGCTTAGTTACAATAATTTCTAAAAAACATGAAACCCAGGTAGCGTTCCAAAGCAACAAGCCTTTATTCATCACAGATAAGTGATTCTCAGTAACAAAAAATCAGAAATATTTTTAACAATGTTAAAAATATCAGCTTTTATATACTTAAAATAGGTCTTGGAAATGTATGTATTGTTTCATTTTAAACCAGCCTGTTCAAGGCAAACAGTATAAATAGGGCTATAAAAGTGCATTTTAGAAGAACAAGAACACACACACACACACACACACACACACACACACACACACACACACACACACACACGCACACACACACACACACACACACACACACACACACACACACACACACACACACACACACACACACACACACACACACACACACACACACACACACACACACACACACACACACACACACTACTACTGATTAGATCAAACTAAATCCCAGTTAGAGAAAACACTACCTATCCATTTGCAACCCACATTCCAAAATCAGGTATTAAGAAAAGCATAAAATATACATAAAAAGACTTTTAACTGGAACTGCTTTCAGCTACTTGATGCAATAAAGCCTTCATCAGGTCTGTGACATAAACTAAAGTGAAGAAAAAAATACATAGCTATGTAACTATAAACACAGTCTAACTAGAACACTATAAACATAAAAAATACATTGTCCAACAAGTGAAATAAGTGACTTGTAAAACAAAAAACATTGGTAGTACCAAGGTAAAACCACCATGACTTTATTTAACTTCGAACATTAATGGACTAAGCGCTTTCACCCGTGTAGGGCATCTTCAGAGTCCGTTTATCACAACTCATCACAACCTTTAAATATACATTTCAATTAACACTAACATCAGATGCTAATTGAGTACAATGATTCTGTTATGTATGCTTTGTATTTTAACCCCTAGCTTTTTGATGTATTTAATTTTACAAGTTTTTTTTAAAAACATCAAGTACACATTTTTCAGTAGTGTATCTACTTTACATGTGAATTGTTTCAACACTTGAAATCTAAAAATACATTTAGAGATATAAAAATGTGAAAAATATAAAAAAATATGAAAAAAATATATATAATATATAAAGTATGTATAGAAAATATACATATACCCAAAAGTCAGAAATTCTCTGTTATTTCTAGTTTCAAAATGTTAAATGCATGTTGCCTTATGTTTTAGTATACATGCTAGGGATATGGTGTCATTAATGCCAGGTGCACTGCTTGTGTCTAGTCGAATTTGCCACAAGCATTCCCTGACTTCTAGAATGGTTTTATAATCACCACCAAAATCTTTGGTGTATAATCTGTCTATGACAAAAAAATAGAAATTTTTTGTAGTAGATACAGTCTTTACTGTGATTGAATAAAGAATTAGTTGATTTCCTGTTTTTAATGTCCCCATTGTGTTCCATAATCCTTTGTCTCAACTTTCTTGTGGTCATGCCAGTATAGAAAGCTGGGCATGATAGACAAGTTGCCGCATATATAACCATGTTGGTGTTGCAGCTGCAATGACCAGGGCTCTTCAAAGACGTCTTGTAATTGTAAAAAATACATTGGTCTAATAATATCATCTAGCAAATATCCATCCATGCGTATTAGTGTGCATAAAAAACTAAGTAATTAACAGCTCAGAAAAAAATGTTAGTGGTTTGCAAAAAACAAATGTCATGACAGTTTTCATGTTTACAGCTCCAAAACACGTTTATACAATGAAAACTAGTAGAAAAAAAATACAAAAAATACAGCAAACAGTGGATGAAGTAAATTAGTAATGTTTAAAAGTGTGCAGGTGTCTGCATGAGAGTGCATGAACGTCCACCAGTATGGCAAATTGGGGAATTATACAACAACCCCCCATTAATATTCAAAAACGTGCACGCTAATTGGTCAGCATGCATGTTGTAAATGAGAGTTATTGTAATGGAAAAAGGTCCAGTTGCCCGGACATTTTCCATTACTATAACTCTTTTTTTACAGCAACGGAGAACGCAAGATCTCCATTGCTTCCCACTGCCTCGCTATGTTAAACTCTTTTAACATAGCGAGACAGTTTGTAATAAGCAATGGAGAAATTGCTTTCTCCATTGCTTTTGCCCAGAGCTCTGATGCACTGCGTAGACATACCCATGCTCAATACATCAGAACTGCCGCAGAATAAAAGACAGCTGCAGAAGGGCAGCAAAGAGGCATTATACAATGCCATTATTTAAGAAAAGTAATTATTTTTTTTCTTAAATAATGTCATTGTATCATAGCAATAACCCACACCTGGGTGTGGGTAATGCTGGATTTACCTACGGTTGGCTTTGTTTGGCCACTCAGGCTTTGAACTCGTGACCAAACCACACCAACCGTGGGTAAATCCAGCATTACCCACACCCAGGTGTGGGTCATTGCTATATTATACCAATACTACATGGTAATAGTGGCATGAAAAAAATGTGTGTTTTGAATTTACCGTTTAAATCTCTGGTGTGATGCAATAAATTTAATCAAAGCAGAATTGAGGTTAAAGTAACTAAACGTACATACATTTCTATAAATTCTACACATATTTATTATTATTTAGTATATTTTAGAACTACAACTATTTCCTCAAAACATTCCAGCATTACCCACACCCAGGTGTGGGTTATTGCTATATTATACCAATACTACATGGTAATAGTGGCATGAAAAAAATGTGTGTTTTGAATTTACCGTTTAAATCTCTGGTGTGATGCAATAAATTTAATCAAAGCAGAATTGAGGTTAAAGTAACTAAACGTACATACATTTCTATAAATTCTACACATATTTATTATTATTTAGTATATTTTAGAACTACAACTATTTCCTCAAAACATTCCCTAAAAAAAATTTACAGATCGTGTGGCAGCATACGTAAATTCACTGCACCGAAAGTGTGATAAGAGATCTTGGGACACAGGTGGACAGTAGTCTCTCCTTTGATAATCACATCGCCACAGTAGTCAGGAAATCCTTCTATGTGGCACACCTCATCACAAAAGGTTTCTCATCCAGAAAAAAAGAGGTCATTGTTCCCCTCTACTCATCACTCATTGGACCCATTATAGAGTACAATGCCCCTTTTGGTACTTACCTCACAAGACAACAACTGGAAAGGCCGCAGAAATACCTCACAAAGAGGATTACTGGCCTCAAACAGATGCCCTATGCAGACCGTCTCAAACAACTCCAGCTTTACCCTGTCGCATATCGCCTACTCAGAGGTGATCTCTGCCTAACATACAAAGCTATGTCAAACCCAGATCTGTTGGACATGCTCCACTTAAAGAAATCCCAATCCATCCGAGCTACATGCTCTAGGGACCTAAACCTTGCCACCAAAATAAACAGAATATGCCGGAAGGATAGATTCCTGTCCCAGAGACTTCCCATACTCTGGAATAAACTACCTATCTATATCAAACAAAGCTCCTCTTTAGCACTCTTCAAGAAAAATCTTGATGATTGGATGGGAAATAGGAAATTCACCCTGGGGATCACTTTCTGTGGCTCTGCTCAACAGTGGCACAGGAAAATCATTTTCTTGGGTGGCAAAAGTCAAGGTACCTTTTTGACTGGGCTTGTATAGGCCCTAGGGCCGATAGCCTAGTACCTACCCATGAATCTATGAACTCTTAATAGAGCAATAATAGTCCTGGTTTTCTGGATGTATTTAATTTCATCTGCCAGCATAATTCTTTTTTCTCCAAAACACCATTGACATCTCCTTCAAACCTATCCATCTCACAGTCTAGAATAATACATTTATGACCAACATGTCTGGGGTATTCTAATAAGTGTTTGGATAAGGTGTTCCTCTGCCATTTATTTCTGATGTCAGAAAGATGACCTGAAATCCTCCTTTTCAGTTTATTCATAAAATGCAGGGCAGTCATTGCACATGGCCCAATATACAAGTTTTTCAGTATTACAGTCACCACCTGCTGAAACTTTCGCTGTCTTTTTAAGATAGGGTCACTCAAATGCATCGCACTCCATCAAGTATTTACAGCAGGTGCAATTAGGTGGCCCACAGATTTTAGTGCTCAGTCATCCTGGTGTTCCTTATTTTCTTTTCCACAGAGCTACGTCTGATTCTGCTTTTTTATATACAAAAGTAGTGAGATCTTCTAAAACCCTTACAAGCTGTTGTCATTAAGGATGACCCATTTCTCCTTAATAATGGCTTTAATTGTATTCAAATACCAGGTGTAAGCTAGAATGCAGCTGTCCCTTTTTGTCTCTTCTTTTGGGTTAGGGTGCCCTCATTGCATAATTCTACCAAAAGGCCTATTCCACATAGAGTCATTATTAGTTTTAGAATTTTTAACGGGATCCAGGAACTCCAAAGAACTTTCAGATGACAAACTTATAACTGTCATGTCCCTTTTATAAAAATACCTGGAAAATGTGCCCACCCACAATTACCTAACTACATCAAAGATAATAACCTATCACCTATTACAGCATGGGTTCTGACCATACCACAATACCACAACAGCATGGGTTTTACCCCCACCACAGTATCACCACATCCCTATGCAACTTTTTAACTTTCAGAAAAGGAATAATGGCTGTATGTGCAGTATTTCTGACCTCTCTAAATCTTTAGGTATGGTCTCTCACAATAAATTATTACATAAACTGTCCTTCCAAAGGCTATAATTATCAGATCTCTCCTGGTTTGGCAGCCATTTATTCAGTAGACAAAAGGCTTTCAAATGACAAAATGATGTCTCCCTTTTCCTCCCAATATCCCTAGGGATCCCATAAGGATACACTCTAGGTCCTCTCTTTTTTTCTGTTTTCAAAATATTCATAAATGACATGCACTTAGTTACTAAGCACATTACTATAATCCAGTATGCAGTAACTTGACCCTCATCTGCTTAGCCAAATTTATATAGGAACTTCAATATGAAACTCAGGAATCCCTTACATCATTTGAATAGTGGCTGTCAGAGTCACACATTTGTCATTAATGCCAAAACACCTATACACTGAGGAAAATTGCCCTTGTTCTAACCTCCACAATAACACCATAATTCAACAAATATCCTTTATTAAGCTGCCAGGCATCATCACTGATGAAAACTTGAAATTCAACTGCTGCATAAAAGAGGCAGTCAAAAAAAGACCTATCAAGAATGGAAAGCCCTTTATAGGCCTAAATCAATCTCTACAAACAGTGCAAAGAAATTTATTTCCTCACCTTTCCTACTCCCCAACTCTTTTCTGTGCATCCTCTATATTTATAAACCAGCA